>NW_026286368.1:25000-80831 GCF_023373465.1 Oncorhynchus keta | reverse complement strand
CACCAGTACAACGACACACGATCGCGGTGGTATTATATGAAAGCAGTGAAGGGTGACTATAATGAGTATAATTCTGAACTGAAGGGAAACATTTGTATTGCGGTTATGTTTGCCTCATTATGACAGGGAAGAGCATGAGAGAATGATGTGTACATTTTAAAATATATATATATATATATTAGTTCTATGATTTTCAATGCAAATGTGACAACGTGTGCTGTTAAGGAAAATCCACCGTCTGGTCCAGACTAGAGTCTATTGACTAGAGTCTATTGACTAGAGTCTATTGACTAGAGTCTATTGACTAGAGTCTATTGACTAGAGTCTGTTGACTAGAGTCTGTTGACTAGAGTCTATTGACTAGAGTCTATTGACTAGAGTCTATTGACTAGAGTCTATTGACTAGAGTCTATTGACTAGAGTCTATTGACTAGAGTCTGTTGACTAGAGTCTATTGACTAGAGTCTATTGACTAGAGTCTATTGACTAGAGTCTATTGACTAGAGTCTATTGACTAGAGTCTATTGACTAGAGTCTATTGACTAGAGTCTGTTGACTAGAGTCTATTGACTAGAGTCTATTGACTAGAGTCTATTGACTAGAGTCTATTGACTAGAGTCTGTTGACTAGAGTCTATTGACTAGAGTCTATTGACTAGAGTCTATTGACTAGAGTCTATTGACTAGAGTCTATTGACTAGAGTCTGTTGACTAGAGTCTGTTGACTAGAGTCTATTGACTAGAGTCTATTGACTAGAGTCTATTGACTAGAGTCTATTGACTAGAGTCTATTGCATTTAAATGCTTGGTGGCTTTCCACAAACCGGAATTTAAATTATCTGTGTTGCTGCTCAGCGCTAGGCTAGCCTGACAGATTTGTAATGACACATGAATCTAAATTGTCTGTGTTGCTGCTCAGCGCTAGGCTAGCCTGACAGATTTGTAATGATACATTAATCTAAATTGTCTGTGTTGTAGCTCAGCGCTAGGCTAGCCTGACAGATTTGTAATGACACATGAATCTAAATTGTCTGTGTTGTAGCTCAGCGCTAGGCTAGCCTGACAGATTTGTAATGACACATGAATCTAAATTGTCTGTGTTGTAGCTCAGCGCTAGGCTAGCCTGACAGATTTGTAATGACACATGAATCTAAATTGTCTGTGTTGTAGCTCAGCGCTAGGCTAGCCTGACAGATTTGTAATGACACATGAATCTAAATTGTCTGTGTTGTAGCTCAGCGCTAGGCTAGCCTGACAGATTTGTAATGATACATGAATCTAAATTGTCTGTGTTGTAGCTCAGCGCTAGGCTAGCCTGACAGATTTGTAATGACACATGAATCTAAATTGTCTGTGTTGTAGCTCAGCGCTAGGCTAGCCTGACAGATTTGTAATGACACATGAATCTAAATTGTCTGTGTTGTAGCTCAGCGCTAGGCTAGCCTGACAGATTTGTAATGATACATGAATCTAAATTGTCTGTGTTGTAGCTCAGCGCTAGGCTAGCCTGACAGATTTGTAATGACACATGAATCTAAATTGTCTGTGTTGTAGCTCAGCGCTAGGCTAGCCTGACAGATTTGTAATGATACATGAATCTAAATTGTCTGTGTTGTAGCTCAGCGCTAGGCTAGCCTGACAGATTTGTAATGACACATGAATCTAAATTGTCTGTGTTGTAGCTCAGCGCTAGGCTAGCCTGACAGATTTGTAATGACACATGAATCTAAATTGTCTGTGTTGTAGCTCAGCGCTAGGCTAGCCTGACAGATTTGTAATGACACATGACACACAGTAATTCCATATTTGGCGCTGGCAAAGAAGCAATTACATTAGAAAGTCGTGTCGTGCCAAACCATCTCGCTTTTATGCAAGTTTAATAGCCAACCCGCCGATGCCTAATGGACTGCATGCTGCGTCTAAGCAATTACTTCACACGGAGAGATGTATGGCTGATACAAAGGATTTGACAAGACGCTTAAGTTGATGTAAAAAAAAAACAACCATACAAAATATAAATATATTCACAGGATTTGTAGATTAATTTAATCAAATCGATGTTATGTGATCAAACGTTCCAAAACAACACAAGTGAAGAGATTCTTTCCAACATGTTATATCCCTAAATAGTTCAAGTGTGTATTTTATTAATCAGAAATTACCCTAATATATATATATATATATTACCCTATTGTCAGATGTGGTATTTCTAGATTTTAGATGAGTTTAACATTATTTTCTATATTTTCTTGTTCACTGCTACATGTCCATTGTTCAGCTGGAATGGCATGTTCGTATTTTTGCATATTTGACCGCGATATGAGGTTGTCTCACCGAGTTCTCATTCTAAAGCTCTTTGGACTCGTACAACGTATACGGGTTAAAAGAGAAGAGCAGATGTGGACACTGATACGCGGCTGAATTGAAACACCGTGGCTGTGACAGTAAAGCGCTGTTCGTGACATATGGGTGTTAAGTGGTTTTGGCTGACAGACCTCGCTAAAATAAATTATCCCTCCCGCTATTTGGGCAACCTTTATAAATGGTTTTGTTGTCTAAGTGAGCTGTAAATGAAGAGGTCCTCGATGTATTTTTGAAAGATGAGACGTTGAGAATTATAGTAAATACGGCTTTGATATCATTAAAAGAAAGCCAAACAAACGCGTGTTTTTGCACTTTACATTTCCATATCATAAAACTCGTAATATACATTGTCAACGTGTATGATCACTGTGTTTGATGTACAGTGACCTGATGACATGGCGGAATACCCTGGGTTGTCCTGAACAGAATAAGCCCATTTTTGTGGTATTGTAAAGAAATGTGGCCGGGAACGGGTCTGAGTGAACCCGTGACACTGTTCTACACGCACTAAAATCACTGATCTGATCCTCTGATTTGTTTTGTTGAAGCCGAACACTCTTAACATGTTTTTCGTTGTTGTTGTTTCCCTGTTGGCAACCGAACACACTTTCAAACGATGCCCACCTGACCCAGATTGGGATTTATAATGGACTGGGTTTTTCTTTTCGGAAATGCGTAAAAACAACTACAGGAATTGTGTGATGGCGAGGATGCGGGGCTGTGTTCCGAACAAAACAACTACACGTTTGCTTGTTCTAGTTCCTCAAGGTGGCACAGATAGGAGAGCTCAGAATAGCACCTGACAGTTTAAGACTCTTCTTTGAGTCATAAAAGTGTCGGAACTGGGCACACTTTGCACACACACTTCGCCCAAACTCTTGTAATTTCTTTGTTGTCTTCTGTTGCACCTACCCCAAATGTCCCATGATTACTCTTCTCATGTTACTGAATGTATCCCGTAGTATTTATTAGATTTTGTGACGCGGTAGAAAGTAGAGTAAATGTAAAATGGCGAATGTGAATTAATCCCGGTATACATTGTGAAAGACCAAGGATTGGCGCAAGAGGAGATGGCTGACGTTTTATGGGCTCCGAGACAATTGTGCTATTGTGTGTTTCTTCATTATTTGTATATTTTATTTGTAATTAAAAATATATATTTATACACTGCTCAAAAAAATAAAGGGAACACTAAAATAACACATCCTAGATCTGAATGACTGAAATATTCTTATTTTAAAACGTTTTTCTTTACATAGTTGAATGTGCTACAAAATCACACAAAAAGTATCAATGGAAATCAAATTTATAAACCCAAGGAGGCCTGGATTTCGAGTCACATGAGGTCACATGAGGTCTAGCATTGTCTTGCATTAGGAGGATCCCAGGGCCAACCACACCAGCAAATGGTCTCACAAGGGGTCTGAGGATCTCACCTCGGTACCTAATGGCAGTCAGGCTGCCTCTGGCGAGCACATGGAGGGCTGTGCGGCCCCCCAAAGAAATGCCACCCCACACCATGACTGACCCACCGCCAAACCGGTCATGCTGGAGGATGTTGCAGGCAGCAGAATGTTCTCCACGGCGTCTCCAGAGTGTCACGTCAGTCACATGTGCTCAGTGTGAACCTGCTTTCATCTGTGAAGAGCACAGGGCGCCAGTGGCGAATTTGCCAATCTTGGTGTTCTCTGGCAAATGTCAAACATCCTGCACGGTGTTGGGCTGTAAGCACAACCCCCACCTGTGGACGTGGGGCCCTCATACCACCCTCATGGAGTCTGTTTCTGACCGTTTGAGCAGACACATGCACATTTGTGGCCTGCTGGAGGTAGCGCCTCCATGCTCTGGACACTACGCTTGAAAGACACAGCAAACCTTCTTGCCACAGCTCGCATTGATGTGCCATCCTGGATGAGCTGCACTACCTGAGCCACGTGTCGTGGGTTGTAGACTCCATCTCATTCTACCACTAGAGTGAAAGCACCGCCAGCATTCAAAAGTGACCAAAACATCAGCCAGGAAGCATAGGAACTGAGAAGTGGTCTGTGGTCACCACCTGCAGACCCACTCCTTTATTGGGGGTGTCTTGCTAAATGCCTATAATTTCCACCTGTTGTCTATTCCATTTGCACAACAGCATGTGAAATGTATTGTCAATCAGTGTTGCTTCCTAAGTGGACAGTTTGATTTCACAGAAGTGTGATTGACTTGGAGTTACATTGTGTTGTTTAAGTGTTCCCTTTATTTTTTTGAGCAGTGTATATTATATATTTTAGTACTTCAGTTTATTTGAATAAATACTTTCTAAACACATCTATATTTTTTAACTGCAATGTTGTTAAGTAAGCAATTGACAAAAACAATTTGATTTGAGTAATGTGATAAAGGCACTGGCCTATGGGAAGGGATTATACAGAGAACAGCTGGCCTATAGGAAGGGATTGTACAGAGATCAGCTGGCATATAGGAAATGGGTTATACAGAGAACAGCTGGTCTATAGGAAGGGATTATACAGAGAACAGCTGGTCTATAGGAAGGGATTATACAGAGAACAGCTGGCCTATAGGAAGGGATTATACAGAGAACAGCTGTCCTATAGGAAGGGATTATACAGAGAACAGCTGGCCTATAGGAAGGGATTATACAGAGAACAGCTGGCCTATAAGAAGGGATTATACAGAGAACAGCTGGCCTATAGGAAGGGATTATACAGAGAACAGCTGGCCTATAGGAAGGGATTATACAGAGAACAGCTGGCCTATAGGAAGGTATTATACAGAGAACAGCTGTCCTATAGGAAGGGATTATACAGAGAACAGCTGGTCTATAGGAAGGGATTATACAGAGAACAGCTGGCCTATAGGAAGGGATTATACAGAGAACAGCTGGCCTATAGGAAGGGATTATACAGAGAACAGCTGGCCTATAGGAAGGGATTATACAGAGAACAGCTGGTCTATAGGAAGGGATTATACAGAGAACAGCTGGCCTATAGGAAGGGATTATACAGAGAACAGCTGGCCTATAGGAAGGGATTATACAGAGAACAGCTGTCCTATAGGAAGGGATTATACAGAGAACAGCTGGTCTATAGGAAGGGATTATACAGAGAACAGCTGGCCTATAGGAAGGGATTATACAGAGAACAGCTGGCCTATAGGAAGGGATTATACAGAGAACAGCTGGCCTATAGGAAGGGATTATACAGAGAACAGCTGGCCTATAGGAAGGGATTATACAGAGAACAGCTGGCCTATAGGAAGGGATTATACAGAGAACAGCTGGTCTATAGGAAGGGATTATACAGAGAACAGCTGGTCTATAGGAAGGGATTATACAGAGAACAGCTGTCCTATAGGAAGGGATTATACAGAGAACAGCTGTCCTATAGGAAGGGATTATACAGAGAACAGCTGGTCTATAGGAAGGGATTATACAGAGAACAGCTGGCCTATAGGAAGGGATTATACAGAGAACAGCTGGCCTATAGGAAGGGATTATACAGAGAACAGCTGGCCTATAGGAAGGGATTATACAGAGAACAGCTGGCCTATAGGAAGGGATTATACAGAGAACAGCTGGCCTATAGGAAGGGATTATACAGAGAACAGCTGGTCTATAGGAAGGGATTATACAGGGAACAGCTGGCCTATAGGAAGGGATTATACAGAGAACAGCTGGCCTATAGGAAGGGATTATACAGAGAACAGCTGGTCTATAGGAAGGGATTATACAGAGAACAGCTGGTCTATAGGAAGGGATTATACAGAGAACAGCTGGCCTATAGGAAGGGATTATACAGAGAACAGCTGGCCTATAGGAAGGGATTATACAGAGAACAGCTGGTCTATAGGGGGGGATTATACAGAGAACAGCTGGCCTATAGGAAGGGATTATACAGAGAACAGCTGGTCTATAGGAAGGGATTATACAGAGAACAGCTGGCCTATAGGAAGGGATTATACAGAGAACAGCTGGCCTATAGGAAGGGATTATACAGAGAACAGCTGGCCTATAGGAAGGGATTATACAGAGAACAGCTGGCCTATAGGAAGGGATTATACAGAGAACAGCTGTCCTATAGGAAGGGATTATACAGAGAACAGCTGGCCTATAGGAAGGGATTATACAGAGAACAGCTGGCCTATAGGAATGGATTATACAGAGAACAGCTGTCCTATAGGAAGGGATTATACAGAGAACAGCTGGCCTATAGGAAGGGATTATACAGAGAACAGCTGGTCTATAGGAAGGGATTATACAGAGAACAGCTGGTCTATAGGGGGGATTATACAGAGAACAGCTGTCCTATAGGAAGGGATTATACAGAGAACAGCTGGCCTATAGGAAGGGATTATACAGAGAACAGCTGGCCTATAGGAAGGGATTATACAGAGAACAGCTGGCCTATAGGAAGGGATTATACAGAGAACAGCTGGCCTATAGGAAGGGATTATACAGAGAACAGCTGGCCTATAGGAAGGGATTATACAGAGAACAGCTGGCCTATAGGAAGGGATTATACAGAGAACAGCTGGCCTATAGGAAGGGATTATACAGAGAACAGCTGGTCTATAGGAAGGGATTATACAGAGAACAGCTGGCCTATAGGAATGGATTATACAGAGAACAGCTGGTCTATAGGAATGAGATTATACAGAGAACAACTGGCCTATAGGAAGGGATTATACAGAGAACAGCTGGTCTATAGGAAGGGATTATACAGAGAACAGCTGGCCTATAGGAAGGGATTATACAGAGAACAGCTGGTCTATAGGAAGGGATTATACAGAGAACAGCTGGCCTATAGGAAGGGATTATACAGAGACCAGCTGGCCTATAGGAAGGGATTATACAGAGAACAGCTGACCTATAGGAAGGGATTATACAGAGAACAGCTGGTCTATAGGAAGGGATTATACAGAGAACAGCTGGCCTATAGGAAGGGATTATACAGAGAACAGCTGGCCTATAGGAAGGGATTATACAGAGAACAGCTGTCCTATAGGAAGGGATTATACAGAGAACAGCTGGTCTATAGGAAGGGATTATACAGAGAACAGCTGGCCTATAGGAAGGGATTATACAGAGAACAGCTGTCCTATAGGAAGGGATTATACAGAGAACAGCTGCTGGCCTATAGGAAGGGATTATACAGAGAACAGCTGTCCTATAGGAAGGGATTATACAGAGAACAGCTGGTCTATAGGAAGGGATTATACAGAGAACAGCTGGCCTATAGGAAGGGATTATACAGAGAACAGCTGGCCTATAGGAAGGGATTATACAGAGAACAGCTGGCCTATAGGAAGGGATTATACAGAGAACAGCTGGTCTATAGGAAGGGATTATACAGAGAACAGCTGGCCTATAGGAAGGGATTATACAGAGAACAGCTGACCTATAGGAAGGGATTATACAGAGAACAGCTGGCCTATAGGAAGGGATTATACAGAGAACAGCTGGCCTATAGGAAGGGATTATACAGAGAACAGCTGGCCTATAGGAAGGGATTATACAGAGAACAGCTGACCTATAGGAAGGGATTATACAGAGAACAGCTGGCCTATAGGAAGGGATTATACAGAGAACAGCTGGCCTATAGGAAGGGATTATACAGAGAACAGCTGGCCTATAGGAAGGGATTATACAGAGAACAGCTGGCCTATAGGAAGGGATTATACAGATAACAGCTGGCCTATAGGAAGGGATTATACAGAGAACAGCTGGCCTATAGGAAGGGATTATACAGAGAACAGCTGGCCTATAGGAAGGGGTTATACAGAGAACAGCTGACCTATAGGAAGGGATTATACAGAGAACAGCTGGCCTATAGGAAGGGATTATACAGAGAACAGCTGACCTATAGGAAGGGATTATACAGAGAACAGCTGGCCTATAGGAAGGGATTATACAGAGAACAGCTGACCTATAGGAAGGGATTATACAGAGAACAGCTGGCCTATAGGAAGGGATTATACAGAGAACAGCTGACCTATAGGAAGGGATTATACAGAGAACAGCTGGCCTATAGGAAGGGATTATACAGAGAACAGCTGGCCTATAGGAAGGGATTATACAGAGAACAGCTGACCTATAGGAAGGGATTATACAGAGAACAGCTGGTCTATAGGGGGGATTATACAGAGAACAGCTGGCCTATAGGAAGGGATTATACAGAGAACAGCTGACCTATAGGAAGGGATTATACAGAGAACAGCTGACCTATAGGAAGGGATTATACACATATCAAACACTTGGTTCACGTGATCAAATATAATAATATAAAGTCATGTTTACCCCATAAATGGTTATGCTTTTACACAGTACATCCTAACCCGTGTTAGAAACCTGGCTACTAGTCCCATCCTAAAGATATAGCATCCACAGATAAGGATCAAGACGAGAACAAACAGGCTCTTCAACAGGCTCTTGTGAGAGTTCTATGTAATAGCTCGGTCAGATCAACCAGATAATCCCTTTATTGAAAGAAGGGTGACGTCTGTTTGTCCCACCGACTCTGCTCTGACGGCTGTTATAGATTTAACACCGTCAGACAGGAGTGACTCGGTGTAGGTCCAGCTTTGACAACAGCCGTGTCTTCTGTCTGCTGGCTTTGAGAACAGAGAACAGAGAACATTTAGAGCTTAGAACCCTGCTGTTTCTTACTTGTTAAATCCTCTTCGATCGGTGTCGATGAAGGCGAGGAGACAGGTTAAAGAAGGATTGTTAAGCCTTCAGAAAATATTGCGTGTGTGTGTTTGTGTGTGTGTGTGTGTGTGTGTGTTTGTGGTCGATTCTATAGAGGTGCAACAACACACCAAATGATGTAGTTTCTCGTGGACGAACGGTATCTCATCCCTCCAATAGTTTTCCCCAGACCCTCGTAGAATCTATGCCAAGGTGCGTTGAAGCTGTTCTGGCGGCCTGTAGTGGCGCAGCGCCCTGTTGAGACACTTTACGTTGCCGTGGTGACGGAGCGGAGACGCTTTACATTGCCGTGGTGACGGAGCGGAGACACTTTACGTTGCCTGGTGACGGAGCGGAGACACTTTACGTTGCCGTGGTGACGGAGCGGAGACACTTTACGTTGCCTGGTGACGGAGCGGAGACACTTTACGTTGCCTGGTGACGGAGCGGAGACACTTTACGTTGCCGTGGTGACGGAGCGGAGACACTTTATGTTGCCTGGTGACGGAGCGGAGACACTTTACGTTGCCGTGGTGACGGAGCGGAGACACTTTACGTTGCCTGGTGACGGAGCGGAGACACTTTACGTTGCCGTGGTGACGGAGCGGAGACACTTTATGTTGCCTGGTGACGGAGCGGAGACACTTTACGTTGCCGTGGTGACGGAGCGGAGACACTTTACGTTGCCGTTTCCTTGAGTTTTGGACGTTGCACATCAACATTGCTATTGCAGGTTTGACCTGGGCTCAAAAACAAATGCGGGAATTTAAACACAACCATATGGGTCCGGGGTCAATTCAGAACACGTGGGTCTACTTCTTCAAACTACTGGCATGTGGGGAGGAGGAGTGGGGAGGAGGAGGAGTGGGAAGGAGGGGGAGTGGGAAGGAGGAGGAGTGGGGAGGAGGAGGAGTGGGGAGGAGGAGGAGTGGGAAGGAGGAGGAGTGGGAAGGAGGAGAAGCAGGGAGGAAGAGGAGGTGTGAAAAGGAGGAGTGGGGAGGAGGAGCAGGGAGGAGGAGAACCAGGGATGAGGTCTACTGAGTCAAACTACTGGCATGTGGGGAGGAGGAGTGGGGAGGAGGAGGATTGGGAAGGCGGAGAAGCAGGGAGGAAGAGGAGGTGTGAAAAGGAGGAGTGGGGAGGAGGAGCAGGGAGGAGGAGAACCAGGGATGAGGTCTACTGAGTCAAACTACTGGCATGTGGGGAGAAGGAGTGGGGAGGAGGAGGAGGGAAGAGGAGAAGCAGGGAGGAGGAGGAGGAGGTGTGAAAAGGAAGAGTGGGGAGGAGGAGCAGGGAGGAGGAGAAGCAGGGAGGAGGAGGAGGTGTGAAAAGGAGGAGTGGGGAGGAGGAGTGGGGAGGAGGAGGCGGGAAGAGGAGAAGCAGGGATGAGGTCTACTGAGTCAAACTACTGGCCAATGAAAAGAGCTCATTGACGCTGACTCATGAAGGAAACAACAGCATTGGCGAAGGGTAAATTAGGGTAAAACTATGGATCCAGTAGTCCTCTAACTTATACAGTGGTGAGATGTCATATTTGCAGTAGTGTGGGTCACTGAGAAGCGTGGTGAGCCTGTAAATGCTAAAAGTCTCCGGGCTGTGTTGCAGTTTTAATTGCTTGACATTTGCATACCGAGGAGTTTATCAGTTGTGCATAGCAGGTCTCTGCTACGTATTATAATATTCAAATCACCAGAGTGGCATCTGCCTTTTGGCAAAAACACAGACATTTTCCTCCTACCTCTCAAAACAAAAAAGACTAGAGAAGACAAACAATAGGAGGAGCAGGGAGGAGGTGTGGGGAGGAGGAGCAGGGAGGAGGTGTGGGGAGGAGGAGTGGGGAGGAGGTGTGGGGAGGAGGTGTGGGGAGGAGGTGTGGGGAGGAGGAGTGGGGAGGAGGTGTGGGGAGGAGGTGTGGGAGGAGGTGTGGGAGGAGGAGCAGGGAGGAGGAGAAGCAGGGAGGAGGAGGAGGAGTGGGAAGGAGGAGAAGCAGGGAGGAGGAGGAGGCGTGGGCAGGAGGAAGAGCAGGGAGGAGGAGGAGGCGTGGGCAGGAGGAAGAGCAGGGAGGAGGAGGTGTGGGGAGTAGGAGTGGGGAGGAGGAGGGGTTGTGGGGAGGAGGAAGAGCAGGGAGGAGGGGGAGGTGTGGGGACTGGGAGGAGGTGTGGGGAGGAAAATAAGCGGAAAGGAGGAGGACAGGGGAGGAGGTGGAGTGGGAAGGAGGAGGAGTGGGAAGGAGGAGGAGGAGTGGGGAGGAGCAGTGGGGAGTGGGGAGGAGGAGGAGTGGGGAGGAGGAGTGGGGTGTAGGAGTGGGGAGTGGGGAGTGGGGAGGAGGAGGAGAAGGAGGAGGAGGGGGAGGAGGTGGAGTGGGGAGGAGGAGGAGGAGTGGGAGTGGGGAGGAGGAGGAGGAGTGGGGAGGAGTAGGATTGGGGAGGAGGAGTGGGGTGTAGGAGTGGGGAGTGGGGAAAAGGAGGAGGAGGAGGGGGAGTGAGGAGGAGGTGGAGTGGGGAGGAGGAGGAGGGGAGGAGGAGAGAGGGAGGATTGGGAGAGGGGAGGGGTGGGTGGTGGGAGAGGAGGGAGGGAGCAGGGCAGGAAGGAGTCTCAAAATGATGGTGATGGACAGAGAGTAGCATTAGGCCCTTGGACGATTCTGTTCCTTCACACCTTCTCAATCATGATGGATCCGGGCAGACGGTGCCTGAATTTGAAATGGAACTCTATTCCCTATATACAGTGCGCTACCTTTTGACCGAGCCCATTGTGCACTGTGGCCTATACAGAAATGGGTGCTATTTGGGACTTAACCAGTGTTGAAGGGTGAATCTTTAAATCACAGATGTGGCCTGGTGATTCCCACAGCCTCCTGGGTTCCACAAAACACAATCAGCAGAATCCAGAAACAATTTGATTGCATCCGTCCTCCCAAGTAGCCTGAAAAGTTGAAATGCTGGGAAATACGACAATATCATGACGACAATAAGTGCAATTTGGAGTTGGAAGATAGAGAGCTATGATGCAAACAGATAGAGAGCTAAACAATTGATAACTCTCATGAATATAAACATTGTCTGATTTGCTGCTCACTCACTCTCTCTGACACGGCTCAGTCTAGGTCAGACAGCATATCTCCTGGAAGTCTGTCGGGCGTCACAAATGGTGCCCTATTCCCTGAGCAGTGCACAACTTTTACACCAAGGGTCCATGGAGAAGTAGTGCACTACTTGAGGCCAAGGGTCCATGGAGTAGTAGTGCACTACTTTGACCAGCCGTCTAATAGTGCTGGTACTTTAGACCAGCCATCTAATAGTGCAATACTTTAGACCAAGGGTCCATGGAGAAGTAGTGCACTACTTGAGACCAAGGGTCCATGGAAAAGTAGTGCACTATTTTTAGACCAAGGGTCCATGGAAAAGTAGTGCACTATTTTAGACCAAGGGTCCATGGAGAAGTAGTGCACACTTTAGACCAAGGGTCCACGGAGAAGTAGTGCACTACATGAGACCAGGGTCCATGGAGAGTAGTGCACTACTTTTGGACCAGCTACCTGGAAATATACACCTTTTTAGACTCAGCAACCTACAAATATACACCTATCACTCAGATACTGCAAATATGCACCTACCACTTGCTACCTTCAACATACACCTAATACTCAGCTACCTACAAACATACACCTACCACTCAGCTACCTACAAATATACACCTACTGCTCAGCTACCTGCAGAATATACACCTTCCTCTCAGCTACCTACAAATATACACCTACCACTCAGCTACCTACAAATATGCACCTACCACTCAGCTACTTGAAATATACACCTACCACTCAGCTACCTACAAATATACACCTACCACTCAGCTACCTTCAAATATACACCTAATACTCAGCTACCTACAATATACACCTACCACTCAGCTACCTACAAATATACACCTACCACTCAGCTACTTACAAATATACACCTACCACTCAGCTACCTTCAAATATACACCTACCACTCAGCTACCTTTCAAATATACACCTACCACTCAGCTACCTACAAATATACACCTACCACTCAGCTACCTACAAATATACACCTACCACTCACCCACCTACAAATATACACCTAATACTCAGATACCTACAATTATACACCTACCACTCAGCTACCTGCAAAATATACACCTACCACTCAGCTACCTTCAAATATACACCTACCACTCAGCTACCTACAAATATACACCTAATACTCAGCTACCTACAATTATACACCTAATACTCCAGCTACCTACAATTATACACCTACCACTCAGCTACCTTCAAATATGCACCTACCACTCAGCTACCTGCAAATATACGCTACCACTCAGCTACTAGGCAAATATACACCTACCACTCACCCACCTACAAATATACACCTACCACTCAGCTACCTACGGAGACACCTACTGTTCAGCTACCTGCAAATATACACCTACCTCTCAGCTACCTACAAATATACACCTCCACTCAGCTCCCTACAAATATACACCTCCACTCAGCTACCTGCAAATATACACCTACCACCCAGCTACCTACGAAGACTCACCTACCACTCAGCTACCTACAGAAACTCACGTACCACTCAGCTACCTACGGAGACACACCTACTGCTCAGCTACCTGCAAATATACACCTTCCCTACAGCTACAAATTATCCACCTACCACTCAGCTACCTATAAATATACACCTTACCACTCTGCTACCTATAAATATACACCTCCACTCAGCTACCTGCAAATATACACTTACCACTCAGCTACCTGCAAAGCTACCTACAAATATACACCTACCACTCAGCTACCTATAAATATCCACCTGCCACTCAGCTGCCTGCGGAGACACACCTACCACTCAGCTGCCTATAAATATACACCTACCACTCAGCTACCTGCGGAGACACACTTACCACTCAGCTACCTACGGAGACACACTACTCAAATATACACCTACCTCTCAGTGTACCACCGCTCTCGGCTACCTATAAATATACACCTACCACTCAGCTACCTACAAATATGCACCTGCCACTCGGCTACCTGCGGATATCACCCTGCCAATCCAGCTACCTGCAGAGCTCATGTTGCCATCATTGCCACGGGTTTCTGCTATTTCCCCTACAGATATGCACCTACCCATCTCCAGCTGCATTAATCACCTGCCATAATACCTATAATATAATAATAATATATGCCATTTATGCACTTACCGCTCCATTTGCCTGCAAGGCTGCCTGCAAGTCATGCCTGCCATCATTCCGTATGGGTGGTCCCTGGATCGAACTCCACTGCCTGGCGTTACAAGCGCCTGCTCTCGAACTGCCTACAGAAGGGACCCTGCCATCATTTGCCTTAGGACACACTACCATCAAGCTGCCTGCAAATACCCTGCCAAATCGGCTACCTACAAATATACACACTCAGTTACTACAGAGACTCACCTACCCTCAGCTGCCTATAAATATAAACCTGCCACTCAGCTACCTATAAATATACACCTACCACTCAGCTACCTACAAATATAAACCTACCACTCAGCTACCTATAAATATACACCTACCACTCAGCTACCTACTAATATGTTTCACCTACCACTCAGTATACCTACAAATATACACATCTACCACTAAGCTACCTACAAATATACACCTACAAGCTACCTACAAATATCAAACCACTTCTACCTACAAATATACACCTACCAGCTTTTTACCTTGAACCTACAAATATCCACCTTATCCAATCATCTGTGTTGATTGGACTACAAATATACACTCTACCAATAAGCTACCTAAAAATATACACCTAACAATCAGCTACCTGCAAATATGCACCTGCCAATCAGTTACCTACAAATGCCCCTGCCAGTCAACGCCTGTCTCGCCTACCAGTCAGCTACCTACAAATATGCGCCTGCCACTCGGCTGCCTGCAGATGTGCGCTGCCAGTCGGCTGCCTGCAGATGTGCACCACCACTCAGCTACCTACAGAATGCGCCTGCCCATCAGCTTGCCTGCAATATGCACCTGCCATCATTGCCTGAGTATGCACCTGCCATCAGCTACCCTGCAGATGTGCACCTGCCATCAGCTGCCTACAAGATATGCCCTACCGCTCAGCTACCTACAAATATACACCTACCAATCAGCTACCTACAAATGTATGCCTACCACTCAGCTACCTACAAATATACACCTACCACTCAGCTACCTACAAATATACACCTACATCGACTGCCTGCAGATGTGCACCTACCTGCTCAGCTACCTACAAATATACACCTACCAATCAGCTACCTACAATGTGCGCCTGTGATCAAACTGCCTACAGATGTGCACCTGCCACTAAGCTGCCTGCAAATATGCACCTGCCATCGACTGCCTGCAAATATGCCTGCCATCAGCTACCTACAAACTATGCGCCCCCCTGCCATCATTTGCCTACAAATATACACCTACCACTCAGCTACCTACAAATATAAACCTACCAATCAGCTACCTACAAAATATACACCTACCACTCCAGCTGCCTGCAAATATCGCACCTACCAATCAGCTACCTACAAATATACACCTACTGCACTCAGCTACCTACAAATATACACCTACCAATCAGCTACCTACATATATACACCTACCACTCAGCTATCTACAAATATACCCTACCACTCAGCTACCTACAAATATACACCTACCACTCAGCTACCTACAAATATACACCTACCACTCAGCTATACAATTTACACCTGCCAATAGCTACTTGCAAATATATAACTCAGCTACTACAAATATGCACCTGCCAATATATACAATACCCCCTACCACTCCAAGCTACACTACAAATATACCTACCAATCAGCTACCTACAAATATACACTCTACCATCAGCTACTGCAAATATACACCTACCACTCAGCTACCTACAAATATACACCTGCCACTCAGCTACCTACAAATATACACTACCCACTCCTTCTATCTACAAATATACACCTACCACTCAGCTACCTACAAATATACTACCACTCAACTACCCTACAAAATATATACACCCCTACTGCTCAGCTATCTACAAATATACACCTACTGCTCAGCTACCTACAAATATACACCTACCACTCAGCTACCTACCAAGTATACACCTACCACTCAGCTACCACAAATATACACACCTACCACTCAGCTACCTACAAGCTCTACACCTACCACTCAGCCTCTCCACAATGTCACACCTGCCACTCAGCTACCTACAAATATACATCTACCACTCAGCTACCTACAAATATACACCTACCAATCAGCTACCTACAAATATACACCTACCACTCAGCTATCTAAATATACCGCCCCTCCACCACTCAAGCTCACCTACAACCTCATCTACATTTACAATTTATTTAAGTCATTTGGCAAGACGCTCTTATCCAGAAAGCGAACTCCCAAATGGTCGCCACAACCATGCAAATTGATCGACTGCCTACAGATATGCGCCTGCCAATCTTACACTTCAGGAGAGAAGGGGGTGAGGAGTCATTACCCTTGCTTACCCTATCCTAGGTATTCCTTGAAGATCGGTTTCAGGTGTCTCCGGAAGGTGTTATTGACTCCTGCCATCTGGCGTCGTGAGGAGTTTGTTCCATCATTTGCCTGCAATTAATGCACCTGCCATCAGATTTGTACAAGACTCGGCAACTGTGCGCCTGCCAGTCATGCCTGCGATGCCTGCCATCATTTTGCCAGAGGTATGAACGCAGTGCCCTTGTTTGGGTGTAGGGCCTGCCAGTCAAACCTGGGAGGTATGCACCTGCCATCAGTCCCCTGCAGGTATGCCTGCCATCATTCTTATGGCGGATGTGCACCTTGCTCGGCTGCCAGCAGTGGGAAGCCTGCCAGATGGCCCAGTGAAGATATGCACTAAGCTCATTAGACATAGAGTATGCCTGCCATCATTTTGCCTGGGATGCTGGGGTTTTGCACAGACAGGGAGCCCAGCCAACAGCGAGTTGCAGTAATCAAGACGGGAGATGACAAGTGCCTGGATTAGGACCTGCGCCGCTTCCTGTGTGAGGCAGGGTCGTACTCTGCGGATGTTGTAGAGCATGAACCTACAGGAACGGGACACCGCCTTGATGTTAGTTGAGAACGTCAGGGTGTTGTCCAGGATCACGCCAAGGTTCTTAGCGCTCTGGGAGGAGGACACAATGGAGTTGTCAACCGTGATGGCGAGATCATGGAACGGGCAGTCCTTCCCGGGAGGAAGAGGAGCTCCGTCTTGCTGAGGTTCAGCTTGAGGTGGTGATCCGTCATCCACACTGATATGTCTGCCAGACATGCAGAGATGCGATTCGCCACCTGGTCATCAGAAGGGGGAAAGGAGAAGATTAATTGTGTGTCGTCTGCATAGCAATGATAGGAGAGACCATGTGAGGTTATGACAGAGCCAAGTGACTTGGTGTATAGCGAGAATAAGAGAGGGCCTAGAACAGAGCCCTGGGGACACCAGTGGTGAGAGCGCGTGGTGAGGAGACAGATTCTCGCCACGCCACCTGGTAGGAGCGACCTGTCAGGTAGGACGCAATCCAAGCGTGGGCCGCGCCGGAGATGCCCAACTCGGAGAGGGTGGAGAGGAGGATCTGATGGTTCACAGTATCGAAGGCAGCCGATAGGTCTAGAAGGATGAGAGCAGAGGAGAGAGAGTTAGCTTTAGCAGTGCGGAGCGCCTCCGTGATACAGAGAAGAGCAGTCTCAGTTGAATGACTAGTCTTGAAACCTGACTGATTTGGATCAAGAAGGTCATTCTGAGAGAGATAGCGGTAGAGCTGGCCAAGGACGGCACGCTCAAGAGTTTTGGAGAGAAAAGAGAGAAGGGATACTGGTCTGTAGTTGTTGACATCGGAGGGATCGAGTGTAGGTTTTTTCAGAAGGGGTGCAACTCTCGCTCTCTTGAAGACGGGAGGGACGTAGCCAGCGGTCAGGGATGAGTTGATGAGCGAGGTGAGGTAAGGGAGAAGGTCTCCGGAAATGGTCTGGAGAAGAGAGGAGGGGATAGGGTCAAGCGGGCAGGTTGTTGGGCGGCCGGCCGTCACAAGACGCGAGATTTCATCTGGAGAGAGAGGGGAGAAAGAGGTCAGAGCATAGGGTAGGGCAGTGTGAGCAGAACCAGCGGTGTCGTTTGACTTAGCAAACGAGGATCGGATGTCATCGACCTTCTTTTCAAAATGGTTGACGAAGTCATCTGCAGAGAGGGAGGAGGGAGGGGGGAGGATTCAGGAGGGAGGAGAAGGTGGCAAAGAGCTTCCTAGGGTTAGAGGCAGATGCTTGGAATTTAGAATGGTAGAAAGTGGCTTTAGCAGCAGAGACAGAGGAGGAAAATGTAGAGAGGAGGGAGTGAAAGGATGCCAGGTCCGCAGGGAGGCGAGTTTTCCTCCATTTCCGCTCGGCTGCCCGGAGCCCTGTTCTACCACTCAGCTACCTATAAATATACACCTACCAATCCAGCTACCTACAAATATACACCTACCACTCAGCTACCTACAAATATACACCCTGCCAATCAGCTACCTACATATATACACCTACCACTCAGCTATCTACAAATATACACCTACCACTCAGCTACCTACAAATATACCTACCACTCAGCTACCTACAAATATACACCTACCACTCAGCTATCTACAATATACACCTACCATCAGCTGCCTACAAATATACACCTACCACTCAGCTACCTACAAATATACCCTACCAATCAATTTGTCTACAAATATGCCTGCCACTCATTACCTACAAATATACACCTGCCACTCAGCTACCTACAAATATACACCTACCACTCAGCTACCTACAAATATGCACCTACCACTCAGCTACCTACAAATATACACCTACCACTCAGCTACCTACAAATATACACCTACCACTCAGCTACCTACAAATATACACCTACCACTCAGCTACCTACAAATATAGCACTACCACTCAGCTACCTACAAATATACAATTCTACCACTCAGCTACCTACAAATATACACCTACCACTCAGCTACCTACAAATATACACCTGCCACTCCGCTACCTACAATATACACCCCTACCACTCAGCTACCTACAATATACCTACCACTCAGCTACCTACAAATATACACTACCACTCAGCTACCTACAAATATACACTGCTATACTCTGTTACAGTATAGCAGCATCACCCTGTTATCTTACTATGTGCCCTCCCTTCAAAGGATGGAGGATGGGCATCAGAATGACCTTTAATCTGGGTGAGGTCAAGTACTTCTGGGTGGAAAGGTCAGTGGTAACACCATGCAAACAGAGGAGGAGAGAGCAGTGGTGCGGCTTGACCTCACCATAAACCCTATACAGACAGAGACAGATTACTACTTGCTCTGCACTCGACCAAGACTTTATTATGATTATAGACGGGCGAATTTTTCACTTGCTCTGCACTCGACCGATACATAATCCTGATTATAGACAGACACAGATTACTACTTGCTCTGCATTCGACCAAGACTTTATTCTGATTATAGACATACAGAGATTACTACTTGCTCTGCACTGGGCCAATACATAATCCTGATTATAGACAGACACAGATTACTACTTGCTCTGCAGTGGGCCAATACATAATCCTGATTATAGACAGACACAGATTACTACTTGCTCTGCATTCGACCAAGACTTTATTCTGATTATAGACATACAGAGATTACTACTTGCTCTGCACTGGGCCAATACATAATCCTGATTATAGACAGACAGAGATTACTACTTGCTCTGCACTGTACCAATACATAATCCTGATTATAGACAGAGACAGATTACTACTTGCTCTGCACTGGGCCAATACATAATCCTGATTATAGATAGACACAGATTACTACTTGCTCTGCACTCGACCAATACATAATCCTGATTATAGACAGAGACAGATTACTACTTCCTCTGCACTGGGCCAATACATAATCCTGATTATAGACAGAGACAGATTACTACTTCCTCTGCACTGGGCCAATACATAATCCTGATTATATACAGACAGAGATTACTACTTGCTCTGCACTCGACCAATACATAATCTGATTATATACAGACACAGTCGTGACCCAAATTGAACCAGGTTTTCTCAGTCGGGACCCAAATTGAACCAGGTTTTCTCAGTCGGGACCCAAAATGAACCATGTTTTCTCAGTCGGGACCCAAATTGAACCAGGTTTTCTCAGTCGGGACACAAATTGAACCAGGTTTTCTCAGTCGTGACCCAAATTGAACCAGGTTTTCTCAGTCGGGACCCAAATTGAACCAGGTTTTCTCAGTCAGGACCCAAATTGAACCAGGTTCTCTCAGTCGGGACCCAAATTGAACCAGGTTCTCTCAGTCTGGACCCAAATTGAACCAGGTTTTCTCAGTCACGACCCAAATTGAACCAGGTTCTCTCAGTTTGGACACAAATTGAACCAGGTTTTCTCAGTCGGGACACAAATTGAACCAGGTTCTCTCAGTTTGGACACAAATTGAACCAGGTTTTCTCAGTCGGGACACAAATTGAACCAGGTTGCCTCAGTAGGGACACAAATTGAACCAGGTTCTCTCAGTTTGGACACAAATTGAACCAGGTTTTCTCAGTCGGGACACAAATTGAACCAGGTTGCCTCAGTCGGGACACAAATTGAACCAGGTTTTCTCAGTCGGGACCCAAATTGAACCAGGTTGCCTCAGTCTGGACCCAAATTGAACCAGGTTGCCTCAGTCGTGATCCAAATTGAACCAGGTTTTCTCAGTCGTGACCCAAATTGAACCAGGTTGCCTCAGTCGGGACCCAAATTGAACCAGGTTGCCTCAGGTTTGAACCAGGTTTTCAGTCGTGATCCAAATTGAACCAGGTTTTCTCAGTCTGGACCCAAATTGAACCAGGTTTTCTCAGTCGGGACCCAAATTGAACCAGGTTTTCTCAGTCGGGACCCAAATTGAACCAGGTTTTTTCTCACGGGACATGTTTTCTCAGTCGGGACCCAAATTGAACCAGGTTTTCTCAGTCGGGACCCAAATTGAACCAGGTTTCCTCAGTCGTGACCCAAATTGAACCAGGTTCTCTCAGTCTGGACCCAAAGTGAACCAGGTTTTCTCAGTCGGGACCCAAATTGAACCAGGTTCTCTCAGTCGGGACCCAAATTGAACCAGGTTTTCTCAGTCGTGACCCAAATTGAACCAGGTTGCCTCAGTCGGGACCCAAATTGAACCAGGTTTTCTCAGTCTGGACCCAAATTGAACCAGGTTCTCTCAGTCGGGACCCAAATTGAACCAGGTTTTCTCAGTCGGGACCCAAATTGAACCAGGTTTTCTCAGTCGGGACCCAAATTGAACCAGGTTTTCTCAGTCGGGACACAAATTGAACCAGGTTTTCTCAGTCGGGACACAAATTGAACCAGGTTTTCTCAGTCGTGACCCAAATTGAACCAGGTTGCCTCAGTCGGGACCCAAATTGAACCAGGTTTTCTCAGTCTGGACCCAAATTGAACCAGGTTCTCTCAGTCGGGACCCAAATTGAACCAGGTTTTCTCAGTCGGGACCCAAATTGAACCAGGTTTTCTCAGTCGGGACCCAAATTGAACCAGGTTTTCTCAGTCGGGACACAAATTGAACCAGGTTTTCTCAGTCGGGACACAAATTGAACCAGGTTTTCTCAGTCGGGACACAAATTGAACCAGGTTGCCTCAGTCGTGATACAATGTAAAACAATATATATAGAGAGTCGATGGACACAATCTACATAAACAACAACAAAAAAATCACATAAAAAAATTCTGTCCATTTAAAGTAGAGATATCTATAATCAGGATTATGTATTGGTCGAGTGCAGAGATATCTATAATCAGGATTATGTATTGGTCGAGTGCAGAGATATCTGTTTTTGCATCGGATGCGTTCTCACAAATATTTCCTGAGCTTTAGTCACGGATCCCTCCGAACTTTCCACACAGAAGTTTTTGTTGTCCCCTTATTCCCTCTGATTGGTAGTTGTATATACGTGCCCTTTGGTTTCCATTGGCTGTCCATTATTGTCACAATGTCCGTTGGTGCGTTGGTGAGTACCTGCGCTGTGTGTTTTGGTCTTTCGTGCCCTTGTGGATTGCGCAGACGATTACGTGTCTCGTCCCGTGTGTTAATCATTGTGCGCTAGTGTTATTTATTGGAGGTACTCCTCGCTCTTTTGTTTACGTTTCAAGCCCTGTGTTTTGTGTTTGTTTGGTCTTCGTCCCCTTTGCCTTTACATGGAACGCTGTCATTTGGGCTGAATTTAAAAAAAAACTATTACGTAGTCCTGCTCCTGTCTCCCGAATCTCTTCATGCCAGTGTGACAGGTTTCATATACAGTAATGTTCTAGATTTAAAGGACAGACACTTTAAAACCTTGTTTCTAAAACAGTAATGTTCTAGATTTATAGTACAGACACTTTAAAACCTTATTTCTTATGAATTATTGGACTGTCTATTTGACCATTTATGAACATGTAATTCAATCAGTTTCTCTGGGCTAAGACCAAATTCAATATTTATCAAACAACTGTATTATATATATATTTCATACCTAAAAGGGGTCCTAAAACTCTAAATTAAATAGTGAATTAATACATAGTATGAGCATCTTAGAGGTGATATGTCATCTTAGAGGTGGACAGAGAGATAATAAACTCCCTGGTTTGAGACCACTAAAAAACATGTCCTCTCAGAGGTGGACAGAGAGATAATAAACTCCCTGGTTTGAGACCACTAAATCACATGTCCTCTCAGAGGTGGACAGAGAGATAATAAACTCCCTGGTTTGAGACCACTAAATCACATGTCCTCTCAGAGGTGGACAGAGAGATAATAAACACGCTGGTTTGAGATCACTAAATCACATGTCCTCTCAGAGGTGGACAGAGAGATAATAAACTCCCTGGTTTGAGACCACTAAATCACATGTCCTCTCAGAGGGGACAGAGAGATAATAAACTCCCTGGTTTGAGACCACTATTTCAACCTAAATAGTGCTGCTAATGGAAAATATTGTGATTGAAGAAACATTTTCAGAGATTAAATTAATTTGAATGTGTAGGTTCATTATCATGTATAGACAACTTTGTACCTGGTTTAATCCGTGGAAGTTCAGACTAGAGTATTTAAAACATTAAAATTAAAATTTAACCAGACTCAAAATCCTCCCTCGACCCAAATTTGGGCCGCGACCCACCAGTTGAGAATCTCTACTCTAAAACATCCGGTTGCCTGAGTGTTATATAGATATATCGGACTGGGTTTTTTGTCACTTGAAAAAGAATGTTTACGATTTAACGATATATTCCCAAGAAATGTCCATTCATGTAAATTATTCTTAGCAATTACGTAATTATCAATTCATGAAACATCTTATCAAAAAATAATATCCCTGGTCCATTTTCATATTTTGTCTGACATAATTCCTTTTTAAGCCTGTGTTGAATGTATGATTCATGAATACGTTGGAGATTTGATGGCCATTGAATACATCATTTCACCACTTCAGAGGTATACAAAGCACTTAATATATTAATTTCGCACACTGAATCATGGTGGCTTTTTCAGTGAGAAGTGGAAAGGAAGTGCTTCATTTGAGACATATGGCTGATCCTTTTCATGTGGATGAGAAACACTGAAAGAGCACTACAATATTGGTTTAAGTACATCATCTCCGAGATGACCTTTCCCTGAGTCATGTTACTGCACACCCAGGCTAGTCTCTGATCTCGTCCTTCCTTACCTGTTCACCCAGAGACAAAACTATCCTATCCCCAGGTCCCAAAGCTCTCTCTCTCGTCCCAGGCCCTGAGAACAAAGTTGTCAGTCCCTTCTCGTGCCAAGTATATCTCAAGTCCAGGATACCCCATCCTCAGAGTTGAGTTGTCAGTCCCTTCTCGAGGAAAGTATATCTCAAGTCCAGGATACCATCCTCGGAGTTGAGTGCAGATGAGAGATTTTCCGTAGTGACCCTTCTACTCCTCAGACTCCTCCGATTCCTTAGAGTTGATAGGTACCAACGTTTGTCCTTTTGTTCGAATGCATTTCTTCGTTTGCAGATGACCTTGCTTTTTTAATACAACACTTTATTCAATATAAACACCAACTATCTCCTCGTTGAGATTTAAACGTATTGATCTTCAGCAAACCGAGAAAGACAGGTAAGATCAGAGGACAGAGAGGTACAAGATAAGGGTGTAAGAATTTACATTTTTGGAAGTGAATTGAAGGAGTCGGGGAAGTCCAAAAACGTTCAGCCTCCTCTACTCCATCTCCCTCCCAACCACTAGCTCCCCACCCCCAGCCTCCTCTACTCCATCTCCCTCACAACCACTAGCTCCCCAGCCCCAGCCTCCTCTACTCCATCTCCCTCCCAACCACTAGCTCCCCAGCCCCAGCCTCCTCTACTCCATCTCCTCCCAACCACTAGCTCCCCAGCCTCCTCTACTCCATCTCCCTCCCAACCACTAGCTCCCCCAGCCCCAGCCTCCTCTCTCCATCTCCCTCCCAACCACTAGCTCCCAGCCCCAGCCTCCTCTACTCCATCTCCCTCCCAACCACTAGCTCCCCAGCCTCCTCTACTCCGTCTCCTCCCAACCACTAGCTCCCCAGCCCCAGCCTCCTCTACTCCATCTCCTCCCAACCACTAGCTCCCCAGCCCCAGCCTCCTCTACTCATCTCCCTCCCAACCACTAGCTCCCCAGCCCCAGCCTCCTCTACTCCATCTCCCTCCCAACCACTAGCTCCCCACACCCAGCCTCCTCTACTCCATCTCCCTCCCAACCACTAGCTCCCCACACCCAGCCTCCTCTACTCCATCTCCCTCCCAACCACTAGCTCCCCACCCCCAGCCTCCTCTACTCCGTCTCCCTCCCAACCACTAGCTCCCCAGCCCCAGCCTCCTCTACTCCATCTCCCTCCCAACCACTAGCTCCCCAGCCCCAGCCTCCTCTACTCCATCTCCCTCCCAACCACTAGCTCCCCAGCCCCAGCCTCCTCTACTCCATCTCCCTCCCAACCACTAGCTCCCCACCCCCCAGCCTCCTCTACTCCGTCTCCTCCCAACCACTAGCTCCCCAGCCCCAGCCTCCTCTCCCATCTCCCTCCCAACCACTAGCTCCCCACCCCAGCCTCCTCTACTCCATCTCCCTCCCAACCACTAGCTCCCCACCCCCAGCCTCCTCTCTCCATCTCCCTCCCAACCACTAGCTCCCCAGCCTCCTCTACTCCATCTCCCTCCCAAACACTAGCTCCCCAGCCCCAGCCTCCTCTACTCCATCTCCCCTCCCAACCACTAGCTCCCAGCCCCAGCCTCCTCTGCTCCATCTCCCTCCCAACCACTAGCTCCCCAGCCTCCTCTACTCCGTCTCCCTCCCAACCACTAGCTCCCCAGCCCCAGCCTCCTCTACTCCATCTCCTCCCAACCACTAGCTCCCCAGCCCCAGCCTCTCCTCTCTCCATCTCCCTCCCAACCACTAGCTCCCCAGCCCCAGCCTCCTCTACTCCATCTCCCTCCCAACCACTAGCTCCCACACCCAGCCTCCTCTACTCCATCTCCTCCCAACCACTAGCTCCCACACCCAGCCTCCTCTGCTCCCATCTCCTCCCAACCACTAGCTCCCCACCCCCAGCCTCCTCTACTCCGTCTCCCTCCCAACCACTAGCTCCCCACCCCCAGCCTCCTCTACTCCATCTCCCTCCCAACCACTAGCTCCCCAGCCCCAGCCTCCTCTACTCCATCTCCCTCCCAACCACTAGCTCCCCAGCCCCAGCCTCCTCTACTCCATCTCCCTCCCAACCACTAGCTCCCCACCCCCAGCCTCCTCTACTCCGTCTCCCTCCCAACCACTAGCTCCCCAGCCCCAGCCTCCTCTACTCCATCTCCCTCCCAACCACTAGCTCCCCACCCCCAGCCTCCTCTACTCCATCTCCCTCCCAACCACTAGCTCCCCACCCCCAGCCTCCTCTACTCCATCTCCCTCCCAACCACTAGCTCCCCACCCCCAGCCTCCTCTACTCCGTCTCCCTCCCAACCACTAGCTCCCCACACCCAGCCTCCTCTACTCCATCTCCCTCCCAACCACTAGCTCCCCAGCCCCAGCCTCCTCTACTCCATCTCCTCCCAACCACTAGCTCCCCAGCCCCAGCCTCCTCTACTCCATCTCCTCCCAACCACTAGCTCCCCACCCCCAGCCTCCTCTACTCCATCTCCTCCCAACCACTAGCTCCCCACCCCCAGCCTCCTCTACTCCATCTCCCTCCCAACCACTTAGCTCCCCACCCCCAGCCTCCTCTATCCATCTCCTCCCAACCACTAGCTCCCCACCCCCAGCCTCCTCTACTCCATCTCCTCCCAACCACTAGCTCCCCACCCCCAGCCTCCTCTCCATCTCCTCCCAACCACTAGCTCCCCACCCCCAGCCTCCTCTTTTCTCCATCTCCTCCCAACCACTAGCTCCCCAGCCCCAGCCTCCTCTAATCCATCTCCCTCCCAACCACTAGCTCCCCAGCCCCAGCCTCCTCTACTCCATCTCCCTCTCCCAACCACTAGCTCCCCAGCCCCAGCCTCCTCTAATCCATCTCCCAACCAACCACCCCCCAGCCTCCTCCTCCATCTCCCCAACCACTAGCCTCCCCAGCCTCTCTTACTCCATCTCCTCCCAACCACTAGCTCCCCAGCCCCAGCCTCCACTAGCTCCCCAGCCTCTACTCCATCTCCCTCCCAACCACTAGCTCCCCAGCCCCAGCCTCCTCTACTCCATCTCCTCCCAACCACTAGCTCCCCAGCCCCCAGCCTCTACTCCATCTCTCCCAACCACTAGCTCCCCAGCCCCAGCCTCCTCTACTCCATCTCCCTCCCAACCACTAGCTCCCCAGCCCCAGCCTCCTCTACTCCATCTCCCTCCCAACCACTAGCTCCCCAGCCCCAGCCTCCTCTACTCCATCTCCTCCCCCAACCACTAGCTCCCCACCTCCAGCCTCCTCTACTCCATCTTTGGTCCCCAACCACTGCTCCCCACTCGACCCAGCCTCCTCTGACTCCATCTCCTCCCAACCACTTGGCTCCCCCACCCCCAGCCTCCTCTACTGCCATCTCCTCCCAACCACTAGCTCCCACCCCAGCCTCCTCTACCCATCTCCCTCCCAACCACTAGCTCCCCAGCTGACCAGCCTCCTCTAATCCATCTCCTCCCAACCACTAGCTCCCCAGCCCCAGCCTCTACTCCATCTCCCTCCCAACCACTAGCTCCCAGCCCCAGACCTCCTCTGCTCCATCTCCCTCCCAACCACTAGCTGTACCACCCCCAGCCTCCTGGTACTCATCTCCCTCCCAACCACTGGCTGCCCAGCCCCAGCCTCCTATCCATCTCCCTCCCAACCACTAGCTCCCCAGCCCCAGCCTCCTCTATCCATCTCCTCCCAACCACTAGCTCCCCAGCCCCAGCCTCCTCTCTCCATCTCCTCCCAACCACTCTCCCCAGCCCCCCTCCTCCATCTCCTCCCAACCACTAGCTCCCCCCCCAGCCTCCTTACTACTCCCTGTCCCCAGCCCCAGCTCCCTACTCCATCTCCCTCCCAACCACTAGCTCCCTGTGTTGCCTCCTCTACTCCGTCTTCCCAACCACTCTCCCCCAGCCCCAGCCTCCTCTACTCCATCTCCTCCCCAACCACTAGCTCCCCAGCCCCAGCCTCCTGTGTCCATCTCCTCCCAACCACTAGCTCCCCAGCCCCAGCCTCCTCTACTCCATCTCCCTCCCATACTAGCTCCCCACAACCCAGCCTCCTGTGTCCATCTCCCTCCCAACCACTAGCTCCCACCCCAACCTCCTCTACTCCATCTCCCTCCCAACCACTGGCTCACCACCCCAGCCTCCTCTACTCCATCTCCTCCCAACCACTAGCTCCCAGCCCCAGCCTCCTCCAGCCCTCCTGGCCCCCAGCCCCAGCTCCTAGGCTGATTTGTTTTGCTGCTCTGTGGGAGCCTCACCCATCTCCTACCACTAGCTGGAAGCCTCCTATTTTAACCACTCTCCCCAGAGCCTCCTTACATCTCTGCCAACCACTTGTTCCTCACCCCCATGGGCTTGTTTCTCCCTGAGATATGTGTTGGCCTCCTCTACTCCATCTCTCCTCCCAACCACTAGCTCCCCACCCGCCTCCCAGACTCCTTTAACCACTAGCTCCCAGGCTTGGATTGTGTTGGCCCTCCTGTGCCTCAGTACCGTTGTGAATCTCCTCCCAAAACAGAAGCTGTGAATTGTATCCATCTCCTAACCAATATGACCAGCTTCTTCCATCTCCCTGGCCAATTTCCTCTGCTTGTTTTATCTGTTAGGTTTAACATTAGATTTAGAGGGAAACTATGTCCCCATGTTTAATCCATCTTAACATTAGCTTTAGAGCCTCTATGTCCATCTTTGATACTAAAGTTAGATTTAGAGGAAACCATGTCGATGTTTGATATAAATTAGATTTAGAGGGAACTATGTCGATGTTTGATTTAACCACTAGATTTAGAGGGGGAAAATGTAGCTGTTTGTTTTGTTTTGTGCCCCAGCCTCCTTTTGTCTCCCAACCACTAGCTTAACCTCCTCCTATCTCCTCCCAACCACTAGCTTCCCAGCCTCCTCTACTCTATCTCCCTTTGATTTAATCTTAGATCTAACCCAACCACTAGTTAGCCCCAGCCTTTAGACCACTAGCTCCCAGCCTCTGTTACTCTGTCTCCCCCTCTACTCCATAACCACTAGCTCCCACTCTGTCTACTCTTTGGTCCATTAGATCTTCCCAAACTAGCTCCCAGCCCTTCTACTCTGTTTCCTCCTCTACTCCATGTCCCTCCCAACCACTGTTTGTCATCTCCCTGACCAGCTCCCAGCCTCTTCTACTCTGTTTGATCTCTACTAGCGTTCCATTTCCCAGACTAGGGAAACTATGTAGATGTTTGACCAAAAGTTAGATTTAGTGTCCAGTTGTTTGTTTTCAGGTGATTTGTTTTGCAGATGACACCTTGAGGACACCTCTCTACAGCTGTTTTCAATTTTTGCCCCATTACATTTAGTCTTTGTTCCTCAGGCATGTGTTTTTGGTGGTGAAGTTGGATAATGAGAGTCCCAGACTCCTGTGTAAAATGGAGTCTTTAATTGTGTTGCCCTACTGTGAATACCGTTGTGCCCACTGGAACAGGAAAAGAACTGTGATAAACAAAATGTGGCTGTATCTCCCAATATGACCTTGTGTTTGGACAATTTCAATTGCTGTTTTATCTGTTAAGTTTAACATGAGGGAAACCCATGTCGAGTTAGGTTTAACATTAGATTTAGAGGGAAACTAGGTAATTTGAATGGTTAGATTTAGAAAACTATGTGTGTTTGGAAGATTTAGAGGAAACTATGTCGAAAGTTTGATTTAAAGTTAGATGGCTAGAACCACAGCTGTTTGTTTTTGTGTGATTTGTTTCAGATGACACCTTGAGGAGGCCTCTCTCACTGTTTTTCATTTATTTTTAAACTTTACAATTTAGTCTTAGACAATTCCTCTTAAAGCTTTCTTCAACCTGTCAAACAATCTCCGTAAATCTAAAACACAGTTGTTGTTGTTTCCCCTTACAGAACTCGGTGAATTTGGTGCCCACTCGGTGAATTTGGTGCCCACTCTGTCAACTTGGTGCCCACTCGGTGAATTTGGTGCCCACTCTGTGAATTTGGTGCCCACTCTGTGAATTTGGTGCCCACTCGGTGAATTTGGTGCCCACTCTGTGAATTTGGTGCCCACTCTGTGAATTTGGTGCCCACTCGTGAATTTGGTGCCCACTCTGTGTTTGTGCCCACTCTGTGAATTTGGTGCCCACTCGGTCAATTTGGTGCCCACTCTGTGAATTTGGTGCCCACTCTGTGAATTTGGTGCCCACTCTGTGAATTTGGTGCCCACTCTGTGAATTTGGTGCCCACTCTGTGAATTTGGTGCCCACTCTGTGAATTTGGTGCCCACTCTGTGAGGTGCCCACTCTGTGTTTGGTGCCCACTCTGTGAATTTGGTGCCCACTCTGTGAATTTGGTGCCCACTCCTGAATTTGGTGCCCACTCTGTGTTACTGGTGTCTCTGTGATTTGGTGCCCACTCATATGAATTTGGTGCCCACTCTGTCAATTTGGTGCCCACTCTGGTGAATTTGGTGCCCACTCTGTGAATTTGGTGCCCACTCTGTGAATTTGGTGCAGGGCACATTGTATTGTTAAGACAAAACAATTAGAATGTTCACATGGAGTAAAAACAACGGACAAAGGAAGGACCCTGTGTTACTGTGTTACTGTGTTACTGTGTCTCATATAACCACAGCCCTGTGTTACTGTGTCTCATATAACCACAACCCTATGTTACTGTGTCTCATATAACCACAACCCTGTGTTACTGTGTTACTGTGTTACTGTGTCTCATATAACCACAACCCTGTGTTACTGTGTCTCATATAACCACAACCCTGTGTTACTGTGTCTCTCATATAACCACAACCCTGTGTTACTGTGTTACTGTGTCTCATATAACCACAACCCTGTGTTACTGTGTTACTGTGTCTCATATAACCACAACCCTGTGTTACTGTGTCTCATATAACCACAACCCTGTGTTACTGTGTTACTGTGTCTCATATAACCACAACCCTGTGTTACTGTGTCTCATATAACCACAGCCCTGTGTTACTGTGTTGCTGTGTCTCATAACCACAACCCTGTGTTACTGTGTTACTGTGTCTCATATAACCACAACCCTGTGTTACTGTGTCTCATATAACCACAACCCTGTGTTACTGTGTCTCTCATGTATTACCACAACCCTGTGTGTGTCTCATATAACCACAGCCCTGTGTTACTGTGTTACTGTGTCTCATATAACCACAACCCTGTGTTACTGTGTCTCATATAACCACAACCCTGTGTTACTGTGTCTCATATAACCACAACCCTGTGTTACTGTGTTACTGTGTCTCATATAACCACAGCCCTGTGTTACTGTGTCTCATATAACCACAACCCTGTGTTACTGTGTTACTGTGTCTCATATAACCACAACCCTGTGTTACTGTGTCTCTGTGTTACTGTGTTACTGTGTTACTGTGTCTCATATAACCACAACCCTGTGTTACTGTGTTACTGTGTTACTGTGTCTCATATAACCACAACCCTGTGTTACTGTGTTACTGTGTTACTCATATAACCACAACCCTGTGTTACTGTGTTACTATGTCTCCCATATAACCACAACCCTGTGTTACTGTGTTACTGTGTTACTGTGTCTCTCATATAACCACAGCCCTGTGTTACTGTGTCTCATATAACCACAACCCTGTGTTACTGTGTTACTGTGTCTCATATAACCACAACCCTGTGTTACTGTGTCTCATATAACCACAACCCTGTGTTACTGTGTCTCATATAACCACAACACTGTGTTACTGTGTTACTGTGTTACTGTGTCTCTCATATAACCACAGCCCTGTGTTACTGTGTCTCATATAACCACAACACTGTGTTACTGTCTTACTGTGTCTCTCATATAACCACAACACTGTGTTACTGTCTTACTGTGTCTCTCATATAACCACAGCCCTGTGTTACTGTGTTACTGTGTCTCTCATACAACCACAACACTGTGTTACTGTCTTACTGTGTCTCTCATATAACCACAACCCTGTGTTACTGTGTTACTATGTTACTGTGTCTCTCATATAACCACAACCCTGTGTTACTGTGTTACTATGTTACTGTGTCTCTCATATAACCACAACCCTGTGTTACTGTGTTACTGTGTCTCATATAACCACAACCCTGTGTTACTGTGTCTCATATAACCACAACCCTGTGTTACTGTGTTACTGTGTCTCTGTATAACCACAATCCTGTGTTACTGTGTCTCTCATATAACCACAACCCTGTGTTACTGTGTTACTGTGTCTCATATAACCACAGCCCTGTGTTACTGTGTTACTGTGTTACTGTGTTACTGTGTCTCATATAACCACAGCCCTGTGTTACTGTGTTACTGTGTCTGTGCCTCATATAACCACAGCCCTGTGTTACTGTGTTACTGTGTTATAACTCTCATATAACCTGTGTTACTGTGTTACTGTGTCTCATATAACCACAACCCTGTGTTACTGTGTTACTGTGTTACTGTGTCTCTCATATAACCACACCCTGTGTTGTGTGTTCATATGCCACAGCCCTGTGTTTGGTGTTACTGTGTCTCATATAACCACAACCCTGTGTTACTGTGTCTCCCATATAACCACAACCCTGGTGAATTACTGTGTTACTGTGTCTCTCATATAACCACAACCCTGTGTTACTGTGTTACTGTGTTACTGTGTCTCATATAACCACAACCCTGTGTTACTGTGTTACTGTGTCTCTCATATAACCACAGCCCTGTGTTACTGTGTTACTGTGTTACTGTGTCTCTCATATAACCACAACCCTGTGTTACTGTGTTACTGTGTTTGTGTCTCTCATAACCCAACCCTGTGTTACTGTGTTACTGTGTCTCATATAACCACAACCCTGTGTTACTGTGTCTCAATAACCACACCCTGTGTTACTGTGTTACTGTGTCTCTATAATAGACCACAACCCTGTGTTACTGTGTCCACTCTGTATAACCCAACCCTGTGTTACTTGTTGCCCAACCCTGTGTTACTGTGTCTCATATAACCACAACACTGTGTTACTGTGTTACTGTGTTACTGTGTCTGGTATAACCACAACCTGTGTTACTGTGTTACTGTTACTGTGTCTCATATAACCACAACCCTGTGTTACTGTGTTACTGTGTTACTGTCTCATATAACCACAACCCTGTGTTTCACATGTGTAAAAACTGTGTTACTGTGTTCTGTATAACCACAACCCTGTGTTACTGTGTCTCATATAACCACAACCCTGTGTTACTGTGTCTCATATAACCACAACCCTGTGTTACTGTGTCTCATATAACCACAACCCTGTGTTACTGTGTTACTGTGTTACTGTGTTACTGTGTTACTGTGTCTCATATAACCACAGCCCTGTGTTACTGTGTCTCTGTGCTACTGTGTCTCATATAACCACAACCCTGTGTTACTGTGTTACTGTGTTACTGTGTCTCATATAACCACAACCCTGTGTTACTGTGTCTCATATAACCACAACCCTGTGTTACTGTGTTATATAACCACAACCCTTTGCTGTGTTACTGTGTCTCATATAACCACAACCCTGTGTTACTGTGTTACTGTGTGTTACTGTGTTACTGTGTCTCATATAACCACAGCCCTGTGTTACTGTGTTACTGTGTCTGTGTCTCATATAACCACAACCCTGTGTTACTGTGTTACTGTGTTACTGTGTTACTGTGTCTCTGTGTAACTGTGTTAGCCCTGTGTTACTGTGTTACTGTGTTACCCTGTGTTACTGTGTCTCTCATATAACCACAATGGTGTGTTACTGTGTTACTGTGTCTCTCATATAACCACAGCCCTGTGTTACTGTGTTTCTGTGTCTCATATAACCACAACCCTGTGTTACTGTGTTACTGTGTTACTGTGTTACTGTGTCTCTCATATAACCACAACCCTGTGTTACTGTGTTACTGTGTCTCTCATATAACCACAATCCTGTGTTACTGTGTTACTGTGTTACTGTGTTACTGTGTCTCTCATATAACCACAGCGCTGTGTTACTGTGTCTGTGTCATATAACCACAGCCCTGTGTTACTGTGTTACTGTGTTATGTGTCTCTAATAACCACAGCCCTGTGTTACTGTGTTACTGTGTCTCATATAACCACAGCCCTGTGTTACTGTGTTACTGTGTCTCTCATATAACCACAACCTGTGTTACTGTGTCTCATATAACCACAACCCTGTGTTACTGTGTTACTGTGTCTCTCATATAACCACAGCCCTGTGTTACTGTGTTACTGTGTCTCATATAACCACAACCCTGTGTTCTGTGTCTAATAGAACCACAACCCTGTGTTACTGTGTTACTGTGTCTCTCTCTATAACCACAGCCCTGTTACTGTGTTACTGTGTCTCTATCTCTAATAGAACCACAGCCCTGTTACTGTGTCTCATATAACCACAGCCCTGTGTTACTGTGTTACATCTGTAATTACTGTGTCTCTGTCTCTCATATAACCACAGCCCTGTTACTGTGTCTCTGTCTGTTACTGTGTTACTGTGTCTCTCTATAGAACCACAGCCTGTTTACTGTGTCTCTGTCTCTCATATAACCACAACCCTGTGTTACTGTGTTACTGTCTCTCATATAACCACAACCCTGTCTGCTTGGGTCTCTGTGTCTCTCTCCCTCCGTGAGAAACTGGGACAGGCCATTCATCATGTTGGGGTCGTGCTCCTTCAGAGCCTACTGTTGACAGAGCTATTAGCCGTTAATCCCTCAAGGACACAGCAGGGCCTAACCTTTGACCCTGGCCCCCATCGACAGGTATGGTAACGCGGGTCACTACGACATGTTGAGCGTCTGTTGTTGTTACGGTGACGGCTCTAGTACATCTGAGGTGGTGGTGAATCATTTCCTATGTGAACATGCTAGTGGGCAGTGTGTGTGTGTGTGTGTGTGTGTGTGTGTGTGTGTGTGTGTGTGTGTGTGTGTGTGTGTGTGTGTGTGTGTGTGTGTGTGTGTGTGTGTGTGTGTGTGTGTGTGTGTGTGTGTGTGTGTGTGTGTGTGTGTGTGTGTGTGTGTGTGTGTGTGTGTGTGTGTGTGTCTGTGTGTGTGTCTGTCTGTGTCTGTGTGTGTGTATGTGTGTGTCTGTGTGTGTGTATGTGTGTACTGTGTGTGTGTGTGTGTGTGTGTCTGTGTGTATGTATGTGTGTGTGTGTGTGTGTGTGTGTGTGTGTGTGTGTGTGTGTGTGTGTGTGTGTGTGTGTGTGTGTGTGTGTGTGTGTGTGTGTGTGTGTGTGTGTGTGTGTGTGTGTGTGTGTGTCTGGGTCTGTGTGTGTGTGTGTGTGTCTGGGTCTGTGTGTGTGTGTGTGTGTCTGTGTGTGTCTCTGTGTGAGTGTGTCTGGGTCTGTGTGTGTGTCTGCGTGTGTCTGTGTGTGTGTGTGTGTGTTGAGTGTGTCTGTGTGTATGTATGTGTGTGTGTCTGTGTGTGTGTGTGTGTGTGTGTGTGTGTGTGTGTGTGTGTGTGTGTGTGTGTGTGTGTGTGTGTGTGTGTGTGTGTGTGTGTGTGTGTGTGTGTGTGTGTGTGTGTGTATGTGTATCTCTGTGTGTGTCTGTGTGTGTGTCTCTGTGTGTGTGTGTGTGTCTGTGTGTGTGTGTGTGTGTGTGTTGTGTGTGTCTCTCTGTGTCCACTGTGTGTGTGTGTGTGTCTCTGTGTGTGTCTGTGTGTGTGTGTGTGTGTGTGTGTGTGTGTGTGTGTGTGTGTGTGTGTGTGTGTGTGTGTGTGTGTGTGTGTGTGTGTGTGTGTGTGTGTGTGTGTGTGTGTGTGTGTGTCTTGGGAGGCCTATTTAATGCCTAAGAAGTGAAATAATGTCATAGTGGCCACACCTTGAAGGGATATTTTCCTAGAAATCCTCTCCTTCTTCTTTGCCCTCTGGGAATCTGTCCACGTTGTTATCTTGTGTCGTACTGTGTCTCCTCTCCTTATCACTTCTACATCCCAGCATGCAACTTTCTTATCACTTCTCCTACCCAGCATCCATCTCTCCTTTCCACTTCTACTACCCAGCATCCATCTCTCCATACCACTTCTACTACCCAGCATCCATCTCTCCTTTCCACTTCTACTACCCAGCATCCAACTTTCTGTTCCACTTCTCCTACCCAGCATCCATCTCTCCATACCACTTCTACTACCCAGCATCCATCTCTCCTACCACTTCTCCTACCCAGCATCCATCTCTCCTTACCACTTCTACTACCCAGCATGCAACTTTCTTATCACTTCTCCTACCCAGCATCCATCTCTCCTTTCCACTTTACAACCCAGAATCCAACTTTTCCGTGCCACTTCTCCTACCCAGCATCCATCTCTCCATACCACTTCTACTACCCAGCATCCATCTCTCCTTACCACTTCTCCTGTGCATCCATCTCTCCTTACCACTTCTACTACCCAGCATGCAACTTTTCTTATCACTTCTCCTACCCAGCATCCATCTCTCCATACCACTTCTACTACCCAGCATCCATCTCTCCTTACCACTTCTACTACCCAGCATCCATCTCTCCATACCACTTCTACTACCCAGCATCCATCTCTCCTTTCCACTTCTACTACCCAGCATCCATCTCTCCTTACCACTTCTACTACCCAGCATCCATCTCTACTTACCACTTCTACAACCCAGCATCCATCTCTCCTTACCACTTCTCCTACCCAGCATCCATCTCTCCTACCACTTCTACTACCCAGCATCCATCTCTCCTTACCACTTCTACTACCCAGCATCCATCTCTCCTTACCACTTCTCCTACCCAGCATCCATCTCTCCTTTCCACTTCTACTACCCAGCATCCATCTCTACTTTCCACTTCTACTACCCAGCATCCATCTCTCCTTACCACTTCTCCTGCATTCATCTCTCCTTTCCACTTCTACTACCCAGCGTCCATCTCTCCATACCACTTCTCCTACCCAGCATCCATCTCTCCTTTCCACTTCTACTACCCAGCATCCATCTCTCCTTACCACTTCTACTACCCAGCATCCATCTCTCCATACCACTTGTCCTACCCAGCATCCATCTCTCCTTTCCACTTCTACTACCCAGCATCCATCTCTCCTTACCACTTCTACTACCCAGCATCCATCTCTACTTACCATTTCTACAACCCAGCATCCATCTCTCCTTACCACTTCTCCTACCCAGCATCCATCTCTCCTTTCCACTTCTACTACCCAGCATCCATCTCTCCTTTCCACTTCTCCTACCCAGCATCCATCTCTCCTTACCACTTCTACTACCCAGCATCCATCTCTCCTTACCACTTCTACTACCCAGCATCCATCTCTCCTTACCACTTCTACTACCCAGCATCCATCTCTACTTACCACTTCTACAACCCAGCATCCATCTCTCTCTTACCACTTCTCCTACCCAGCATCCATCTCTCCTTTCCACTTCTACTACCCAGCATCCATCTCTCCTTTCCACTTCTCCTACCCAGCATCCATCTCTCCTTACCACTTCTACTACCCAGCATCCATCTCTCCTTACCACTTCTACTACCCAGCATCCATCTCTCCTTACCACTTCTCCTACCCAGCATCCATCTCTCCTTTCCACTTCTACTACCCAGCATCCATCTCTCCTTTCCACTTCTACTACCCAGCATCCATCTCTCCTTACCACTTCTCCTACCCAGCATCCATCTCTCCTTTCCACTTCTACTACCCAGCATCCATCTCTACTTTCCACTTCTACTACCCAGCATCCATCTGTCCTTACCACTTCTCTACCCAGCATCCATCTCCTTTCCACTTGTTACAGCTCCATCTTTCCACTTCTACTACCCAGCGTCCATCTCTCCTTTCCACTTCTACTACCCAGCATCCATCTCTCCTTTCCACTTCTACTACCCAGCATCCATTTCTACTTTCCACTTCTACTACCCAGCATACCCAGCATCCATCTCTCCTTACTTCACTTCCATCCTACCCAGCATCCATCTCCTTTCCACTTCTACTACCCAGCGTCCATCTCCTTTCCACTTCTACTACCCAGCGTCCATCTCTCCTTTCCACTTCTACTACCCAGCATCCATCTCTCCTTTTCTCCTTCTACTACCCAGCATCCATCTCCTTACCACTTCTCCTACCCAGCATCCATCTCTCCTTTCCACTTCTACTACCCAGCATCCATCTCTCCTTTCCACTTCTACTACCCAGCATCCATCTCTCCTTACCACTTCTACTACCCAGCATCCATCTCTCCATACCACATCCATCTCTCCTTACTACCCAGCATCCATCTCTCCTTTCCACTTCTACTACCCAGCATCCATCTCTCCATACCACTTCTACTACCCAGCATCCATCTCTCCTTTACCACTTCTCCTACCCAGCATCCATCTCTCCTTTCCACTTCTACTACCCAGCATCCATCTCTCCTTACCACTTCTCCTACCCAGCATCCATCTCTCCTTACCACTTCTCCTACCAGCATCCATCGCTCCTTTCCACTTCTACTACCCAGCGTCCATCTCTCCTTTCCACTTCTACTACCCAGCGTCCATCTCTCCTTTCCACTTCTACTACCCAGCATCCATCTCTCCTTTCCACTTCTACTACCCAGCATCCATTTCTACTTTCCACTTCTACTACCCAGCATCCATCTCTCCTTACCACTTCTCCTACCCAGCATCCATCTCTCCTTTCCACTTCTACTACCCAGCATCCATCTCTCCTTACCACTTCTCCTACCCAGCATCCATCTCTCCTTTCCACTTCTACTACCCAGCATCCATCTCTACTTTCCACTTCTACTACCCAGCATCCATCTCTCCATACCACTTCTACTACCCAGCATCCATCTCTCCTTACCACTTCTCCTACCCAGCATCCATCTCTCCTTTCCACTTCTACTACCCAGCATCCATCTCTACTTTCCACTTCTACTACCCAGCATCCATCTCTCCATACCACTTCTACTACCCAGCATCCATCTCTCCATACCACTTCTCCTACCGAGCATCCATCTCTCCTTTCCACTTCTACTACCCAGCATCCATCTCTACTTTCCACTTCTACTACCCAGCATCCATCTCTCCATACCACTTCTACTACCCAGCATCCATCTCTCCATACCACTTCTCCTACCCAGCATCCATCTCTCCTTTCCACTTCTACTACCCAGCATCCATCTCTACTTTCCACTTCTACTACCCAGCATCCATCTCTCCATACCACTTCTACTACCCAGCATCCATCTCTCCATACCACTTCTCCTACCCAGCATCCATCTCTCCTTTCCACTTCTACTACCCAGCATCCATCTCTACTTTCCACTTCTATCACCCAGCATCCATCTCTCCATACCACTTCTATTACCCAGCATCCATCTCTCCTTACCACTTCTACTACCCAGCATCCATCTCTCCATACCACTTCTACTACCCAGCATCCATCTCTCCTTACCACTTCTACTACCCAGCATCCATCTCTACTTTCCACTTCTACTACCCAGCATCCATCTCTACTTTCCACTTCTACTACCCAGCATCCATCTCTCCATACCACTTCTCCTACCCAGCATCCATCTCTCCTTTCCACTTCTACTACCCAGCATCCATCTCTACTTTCCACTTCTACTACCCAGCATCCATCTCTCCATACCACTTCTATTACCCAGCATCCATCTCTCCTTACCACTTCTACTACCCAATCTTCCATGCTTTTTTTGTGGGCCAATAGAGCCAAGAGGAATATTGATGCAGGGAATTCACAAACCTACTATTAAAATGAAAGGCACAGCCCGAAGCCATCTGATACTCAGGTGAAATATACCTCCTAATGCACAGGTATGGTCTGTCTGTTGGATTCTATTTCCTATACCGTCGTACACACACACACACACACACACACACACACACACACACACACACACACACACACACACACACACACACACACACACACACACACACACACACACACACACACACACACACACACACACACACACACACACACACACACACATAAAATGAGGAGTCTTATTGGCAAATGTAATCTTAACGCGGGAACAAGAAGTAAAAGCCTCTAGAGAGTGAACATCCTATTTTTCAATTTCACTCGAGGAAAATAGGAAGAATCTGTAATTCTACCAACGAGGAGAGGTGCATGCTGGGTAGTAGAAATGCCCACAGAGGTTGTATCGGGAACGATATAGTATCGAGGCAATGTTGTATATAGTGTAACAAAATAAATTTAAAAAGGAATTCCTCTGCATCTCTACCTCAGAGTCCTCTAGACTCAAGTTGTCCTGCTACGGACCCACCAACTATAGTAGGCCAATTCCTCCGCATCTCTACCTCAGAGTCCTCTAGACTCAAGTTGTCCTGCTACGGACCCACCAACTATAGTAGGCCAATTCCTCCATCTCTACCTCAGAGTCCTCTAGACTCAAGTTGTCCTGCTACGGACCCACCAACTATAGTAGGCCAATTCCTCCGCATCTCCACCTCAGAGTCCTCTAGACTCAAGTTGTCCTGCTACGGACCCACCAACTATAGTAGGCCAATTCCTCCACATCTCTACCTCAGAGTCCTCTAGACTCAAGTTGTCCTGCTACGGACCCACCAACTATAGTAGGCCAATTCCTCTGCATCTCTACCTCAGAGTCCTCTAGACTCAAGTTGTCCTGCTACGGACCCACCAACTATAGTAGGCCAATTCCTCCACATCTCCACCTCAGAGTCCTCTAGACTCAAGTTGTCCTGCTACGGACCCACCAACTATAGTAGGCCAATTCCTCCGCATCTCTACCTCAGAGTCCTCTAGACTCAAGTTGTCCTGCTACGGACCCACCAACTATAGTAGGCCAATTCCTCTGCATCTCTACCTCAGAGTCCTCTAGACTCAAGTTGTCCTGCTATAGTAGGCCAATTCCTCCACATCTCCACCTCAGAAGACTCAAGTTGTCCTGCTACGGACCCACCAACTATAGTAGGCCAATTCCTCTGCATCTCTACCTCAGAGTCCTCTAGACTCAAGTTGTCCTGCTACGGACCCACCAACTATAGTAGGCCAATTCCTCTGCATCTCTACCTCAGAGTCCTCTAGACTCAAGTTGTCCTGCTACGGACCCACCAACTATAGTAGGCCAATTCCTCTGCATCTCTACCTCAGAGTCCTCTAGACTCAAGTTGTCCTGCTACGGACCCACCAACTATAGTAGGCCAATTCCTCTGCATCTCTACCTCAGAGTCCTCTAGACTCAAGTTGTCCTGCTACGGACCCACCAACTATAGTAGGCCAATTCCTCCGCATCTCTACCTCAGAGTCCTCTAGACTCAAGTTGTCCTGCTACGGACCCACCAACTATAGTAGGCCAATTCCTCTGCATCTCTACCTCAGAGTCCTCTAGACTCAAGTTGTCCTGCTACGGACCCACCAACTATAGTAGGCCAATTCCTCCGCATCTCTACCTCAGAGTCCTCTAGACTCCCTGCTACTATAGTAGGCCAATTCCTCTGCATCTCTACCTCAGAGTCCTCTAGACTCACCTGCTACGGACCCACCAACTATAGTAGGCCAATTCCTCCGCATCTCTACCTCAGAGTCCTCTAGACTCAAGTTGTCCTGCTACGGACCCACCAACTATAGTAGGCCAATTCCTCCGCATCTCTACCTCAGAGTCCTCTAGACTCAAGTTGTCCTGCTACGGACCCACCAACTATAGTAGGCCAATTCCTCCGCATCTCTACCTCAGAGTCCTCTAGACTCAAGTTGTCCTGCTACGGACCCACCAACTATAGTAGGCCAATTCCTCAGCATCTCCACCTCAGAGTCCTCTAGACTCAAGTTGTCCTGCTACGGACCTACCAACTATAGTAGGCCAATTCCTCCACATCTCCACCTCAGAGTCCTCTAGACTCAAGTTGTCAACTATATTCCGCCTGTCGTTGTGTCAATACGAATCACACAGCTCTTTTCAAAGACGTTGTAGGTGCACCACGTCACACTAAGAGATTCAGAACCAACAGACAGGAAGCAGAATCATTCCATTACGTACAAGTGTCTGAAGAGACGTCAAACATGAAAGAAACATATTTATTTTTGTGGGCTTTTTTTTCTTCATCTAAACTTGAGATGTTTTATTTATTTATTTATTTATTTATTTATTCATTTATTTATTCTCCTCTCATTTCTAATCAATATTTTGTCAGCGATGCCTGATTGCATTCGGCCAGAAATGCAATTGAACGGTGACTTCAATGCACCTGAAATCAATGCTATTCGACGATCCAGGAAATTACTTGTGTCTTGGAACCTGCGAGCTTTTTAACAAGAGAGAAATATCCTGCCAATAGCATCACCTTCACAGACAATCACATGCATTTCCAAGGGGGCCAAATACTTCACAGTCGTAGCTACAATCTCATCTACTCTTTTATTTTTTTTTTATTTTTTTTAAGGGCCACAGAATTGAAGCGTGGAATGACTTGGTCAAAGTGAAACTTTTAGGACTTTTAGGATTTGTTCTACTGCAGAACCCAGAAACGGAAATGTGTGTGTGTGTGTGTGTGTGTGTGTGTGTGTGTGTGTGTGTGTGTGTGTGTGTGTGTGTGTGTGTGTGTGTGTGTGTGTGTGTGTGTGTGTGTGTGGGAGAGCTGGAGCACTAAAGAGTCACCCCCCACCCTTCACATGTATCAGGTTACTGACAGGAAGTCACCCCTCACCCTTCACATGTATCAGGTTACTGACAGGAAGTCACCCCTCACCCCTTCACATGTATCAGGTTACTGACAGGAAGTCCCCCCTCACCCTTCACATGTATCAGGTTACTGACAGGAAGTCACCCCCTCACCCTTCACATGTATCAGGTTACTGACAGGAAGTCACCCCTCACCCTTCACATGTATCAGGTTACTGACAGGAAGTCACCCCCTCACCCTTCACATGTATCAGGTTACTGACAGGAAGTCACCCCTCACCCTTCACATGTATCAGGTTACTGACAGGAAGTCACCCCCTCACCCTTCACATGTATCAGGTTACTGACAGGAAGTCACCCCTCACCCTTCACATGTATCAGGTTACTGACAGGAAGTCACCCCTCACCCTTCACATGTATCAGGTTACTGACAGGAAGTCACCCCTCACCCTTCACATGTATCAGGTTACTGACAGGAAGTCCCCCTCACCCTTCACATGTATCAGGTTACTGACAGGAAGTCACCCCCTCACCCTTCACATGTATCAGGTTACTGACAGGAAGTCACCCCCTCACCCTTCACATGTATCAGGTTACTGACAGGAAGTCACCCCTCACCCTTCACATGTATCAGGTTACTGACAGGAAGTCCCCCTCACCCTTCACATGTATCAGGTTACTGACAGGAAGTCACCCCCTCACCCTTCACATGTATCAGGTTACTGACAGGAAGTCACCACCTCACCCTTCACATGTATCAGGTTACTGACAGGAAGTTCCCCCTCACCCTTCACATGTATCAGGTTACTGACAGGAAGTCCCCCCTCACCCTTCACATGTATCAGGTTACTGACAGGAAGTCACCCCTCACCCTTCACATGTATCAGGTTACTGACAGGAAGTCACCCCCTCACCCTTCACATGTATCAGGTTACTGACAGGAAGTCACCCCTCACCCTTCACATGTATCAGGTTACTGACAGGAATTCACCCCTCAACCTTCACATGTATCAGGTTACTGACAGGAAGTCACCCCTCACCCTTCACATGTATCAGGTTACTGACAGGAAGTCACCCCCTCACCCTTCACATGTATCAGGTTACTGACAGGAAGTCACCCCCTCACCCTTCACATGTATCAGGTTACTGACAGGAAGTCCCCCTCACCCTTCACATGTATCAGGTTACAGACAGGATGTCCCCCTCACCCTTCACATGTATCAGGTTACTGACTAGACAGGAAGTCACCCCCTCACCCTTCACATGTATCAGGTTACTGACAGGAAGTCCCCCTCACCCTTCACATGTATCAGGTTACTGACAGGAAGTCACCCCTCACCCTTCACATGTATCAGGTTACTGACTAGACAGGAAGTCACCCCTCACCCTTCACATGTATCAGGTTACTGACAGGAAGTCCCCCCCTCACCCTTCACATGTATCAGGTTACTGACTAGACAGGAAGTCACCCCCTCACCCTTCACATGTATCAGGTTACTGACTAGACAGGAAGTCACCCCCTCACCCTTCACATGTATCAGGTTACTGACAGGAAGTCACCCCTCACCCTTCACATGTATCAGGTTACTGACTAGACAGGAAGTCACCCCCTCACCCTTCACATGTATCAGGTTACTGACAGGAAGTCACCCCCTCACCCTTCACATGTATCAGGTTACTGACAGGAAGTCCCCCCCTCAGTACCTTGTCTCCTCTTCAACACGACCAGCTCAGTACCTTGTCTCATCCTCAACACGACCAGCTCAGTACCTTGTCTCCTCTTCAACACGACCAGCTCAGTACCTTGTCTCAGCCTCAACACGACCAGCTCAGTACCTTGTCTCCTCTTCAACACGACCAGCTCAGTACCTTGTCTCAGCCTCAACACGACCAGCTCAGTACCTTTTTCAGCCTCAACACGACCAGCTCAGTACCTTGTCTCAGCCTCAACACGCCCAGCTCAGTACCTTGTCTCCTCTTCAACACGACCAGCTCAGTACCTTGTCTCCTCTTCAACACAAACCAGCTCAGTACCTTGTTTCAGCTTCAACACGACCAGCTCAGTACCTTGTCTCCTCTTCAACACAACAAGCTCAGTACCTCGTCTCAGCCTCAACACGACCAGCTCAGTACCTTGTCTCCTCTTCAACTCGACAAGCTCAGTACCTTGTTTCAGCCTCAACACGACCAGCTCAGTACCTTGTCTCCTCTTTAACACGACCAGCTCAGTACCTTGTCTCCTCTTCAACACAAACCAGCTCAGTACCTTGTCTCAGCCTCAACACAACCAGCTCAGTACCTTGTCTCAGCCTCAACACAACCAGCTCAGTACCTTGTCTCAGCCTCAACACGACCAGCTCAGTACCTTGTCTCCTCTTCAACACAAACCAGCTCAGAATCTTGTTTCAGCCTCAACACGACTAGCTCAGTACCTTGTCTCCTCTTCAACACGACCAGCTCAGTACCTTGTCTCATTGTCAACACGACCAGCTCAGTACCTTGTCTCCTCTTCAACACGACCAGCTCAGTACCTTGTCTCATTGTCAACACGACCAGCTCAGTACCTTGTCTCCTCTCCAACACGACCAGCTCAGTACCTGGTCTCAGCCTCAACACGACCAGCTCAGTACCTTGTCTCATTGTCAACACGACCAGCTCAGTACCTTGTTTCAGCCTCAACACGACCAGCTCAGTACCTTGTCTCAGCCTCAACACAAACAGCTCAGTACCTTGTCTCAGCCTCAACACGACCAGCTCAGTACCTTGTCTCCTCTTCAACACGACCAGTTCAGTACCTTGTCTCAGCCTCAACACGACCAGCTCAGTACCTTTTTGAGCCTCAACACGACCAGCTCAGTACCTTGTCTCCTCTTCAACACGACCAGCTCAGTACCTTGTCTCAGCCTCAACACGACCAGCTCAGTACCTTGTCTCCTCTTCAACACGACCAGCTCAGTACCTTGTCTCAGCCTCAACACGACCAGCTCAGTACCTTGTCTCCTCTTCAACACAACAAGCTCAGTACCTTGTCTCAGCCTCAACACGACCAGCTCAGTACCTTGTCTCATTGTCAACACGACCAGCTCAGTACCTTGTCTCCTCTTCAAAACGACCAGCTCAGTACCTTGTCTCATTGTCAACACGACCAGCTCAGTACCTTGTCTCCTCTCCAACACGACCAGCTCAGTACCTGGTCTCAGCCTCAACACGACCAGCTCAGTACCTTGTCTCATTGTCAACACGACCAGCTCAGTACCTTGTTTCAGCCTCAACACGACCAGCTCAGTACCTTGTCTCAGCCTCAACACGACCAGCTCAGTACCTTGTCTCAGCCTCAACACGACCAGCTCAGTACCTTGTCTCAGCCTCAACACGACCAGCTCAGTACCTTGTCTCAGCCTCAACACGACCAGCTCAGTACCTTGTCTCAGCCTCAGCTCCAGCTCAGTTCCTTGTCTCAGCCTCAACACGACCAGCTCAGTACCTTGTTTCAGCCTCAACACGACCAGCTCAGTACCTTGTCTCAGCCTCAACACGACCAGCTCAGTACCTTGTCTCAGCCTCAACACGACCAGCTCAGTACCTTGTCTCAGCCTCAACACGACCAGCTCAGTACCTTGTCTCAGCCTCAACACAACCAGCTCAGTACCTTGTCTCAGCCTCAACACGACCAGCTCAGTACCTTGTCTCAGCCTCAACACAACCAGCTCAGTACCTTGTCTCAGCCTCAACACAGTACCAGCTCAGTACCTTGTCTCAGTCTCAACACGACCAGCTCAGTACCTTGTCTCAGCCTCAACACGACCAGCTCAGTACCTTGTCTCAGCTCTTCAACACGACCAGCTCTGTTCATTGTCTCAGCCTCAACACGACCAGCTCAGTACCTTGTCTCAGCCTCAACACGACCAGCTCAGTACCTTGTCTCAGCCTCAACAGCTCAGACCAGCCTCAGTACCTTGTCTCAGCCTCAACACGACCAGCTCAGTTACCTTGTCTCAGCCTCAACACCAGCCAGCCTTGTCTCAGCCTCAACCCAGCTTGTTGTCTCAGCCTCAACACGACCAGCTCAGTACCTTGTCTCAGCCTCAACACGTCTCCTTGTCTCAGCCTCAACTCAGTACCTTGTCTCAGCCTCAACACAACCAGCTCAGTACCTTGTCTCAGCCTCAACACGACCAGCTCAGTACCTTGTCTCAGCCTCAACACGACCAGCTCAGTACCTTGTCTCAGCCTCAACACGACCAGCTCAGTACCTTGTCTCATCTTCAACACGACCAGCTCAGTACCTTGTCTCAGCCTCAACACGACCAGCTCAGTACCTTGTCTCAGCCTCAACACGACCAGCTCAGTACCTTGTCTCAGCCTCAACACGACCAGCTCAGTACCTTGTCTCAACCTTCAGCCTCACACGACCAGCTCAGTACCTTGTCTCAGCTCAACACGACCAGCTCAGTACCTTGTCTCAGCCTCAACACGACCAGCTCAGTACCTTGTCTCAGCCTCAACACGACCAGCTCAGTACCTTGTCTCAACACGACCAGCTCAGTTCCTTGTCTCAGCCTCACACAACCAGCTCACCAGACTCAGACCAGCTACCTTGTCTCAGCCTCAACACGACCAGCTCAGTACCTTGTCTCAGCCTCAACACGACCAGCTCAGTACCTTGTCTCAGACTCAACACGACCAGCTCAGTACCTTGTCTCAGCCTCAACACGACCAGCTCAGTACCTTGTCTCAGCCTCAACACGACCAGCTCAGTACCTTGTCTCAGACTCAACACGACCAGCTCAGTACCTTGTCTCAGCCTCAACACGACCAGCTCAGGTCTCAGCCTCAACACAACCAGCTCAGGTCAAGGACATAGTGCTGTTATCTATGTAGTGCCGCGCCGTGGGTATCGGTGGTGGTGACAGCCCTGTCCCATTTGACGGTGGCCGATGACAGGTCTGATCCAATACACCTGGTAATGGAGGAGGTGGTGTGTGTGTGTGTGTTTGTGTGTGTGTGGGTGTGTGGTCGGGGGTAGACAAACCAGAAACTAGAAGCCTTCCACCTCTCTCTGACGTCCCTCCAAGAGTGACAGCAAGACAGGCCGCGGTGTTATAGCTTGGAAGAAGAAGCAGCTGGTGAGGAGGGCACACACACACACACATACACACACACACACGCACACGACACACACACACGCACACACACACACACACGCACACACACACTAACCCTCCCCTTACTGCTGTTATCTAGTCCTCATCCTCCCTCTTCTGTTATCTAGTCCTCCTCCTCCCTCTGCTGTTATCTAGTCCTCCTCCTCCCTCTGCTGTTATCTAGTCCTCCTCCTCCCTCTGCTGTTACCTAGTCCTCCCCCTCCCTCTGCTGTTATCTAGTCCTCCTCCTCCCTCTGCTGTTATCTAGTCCTCCTCCTCCTCCCTCTTCTGTTATCTAGTCCTCCTCCTCCCTCTACTGTTATCTAGTCCTCCTCCTCCCTCTGCTGTTATCTAGTCCTCCTCCTCCCTCTGCCGTTATCTAACCCTCCCCTTACTGCTGTTATCTAGTCCTCCTCCTCCCTCTGCTGTTATCTAGTCCTCCTCCTCCCTCTGCCGTTATCTAACCCTCCCCTTACTGCTGTTATCTAGTCCTCCTCCTCCCTCTGCTGTTATCTAGTCCTCCTCCTCCCTCTGCTGTTATCTAGTCCTCCTCCTCCCTCTGCCGTTATCTAACCCTCCCCTTACTGCTGTTATCTAGTCCTCCTCCTCCCTCTGCTGTTATCTAGTCCTCCTCCTCCCTCTGCTGTTATCTAGTCCTCCTCCTCCCTCTTCTGTTATCTAGTCCTCCTCCTCCCTCTGCTGTTATCTAGTCCTCCTCCTCCCTCTGCTGTTATCTAGTCCTCCTCCTCCCTCTGCCGTTATCTAACCCTCCCCTTACTGCTGTTATCTAGTCCTCCTCCTCCCTCTGCTGTTATCTAGTCCTCCTCCTCCCTCTGCTGTTATCTAGTCCTCCTCCTCCCTCTGCCGTTATCTAACCCTCCCTTTACTGCTGTTACCTAGTCCTCCTCCTCCCTCTGCCGTTATCTAACCCTCCCCTTACTGCTGTTACCTAGTCCTCCTCCTCCCTCTGACGTTATCTAACCCTCCCTTTACTGCTGTTATCTAGTCCTCCTCCTCCCTCTGCCGTTATCTAACCCTCCCTTTACTGCTGTTATCTAGTCCTCCTCCTCCTCTGCTGTTATCTAGTCCTCCTCCTCCTTCTGCTGTTATCTAGTCCTCCTCCTCCCTCTGCTGTTATCTAGCCCTCCCCTTACTGTTGTTATCTACTCCTCCTCCCTCTGCTGTTATCTAGTCCTCCTCCTCCCTCTGCTGTTACCTAGCCCTCCTCCTCCCTCTGCTGTTATCTAGTCCTCCTCCTCCCTCTGCTGTTATCTAGTCATCCTCCTCCTTCTGCTGTTATCTAGTCCTCCTCCTCCCTCTGCTGTTATCTAGTCCTCCTCCTCCCTCTGCTGTTACCTAGTCCTCCTCCTCCCTCTGCCGTTATCTAACCCTCCCCTTACTGTTGTTATCTACTCCTCCTCCCTCTGTTGTTATCTAGTCCTCCTCCTCCCTCTGCTGTTATCTAACCCTCCCTTTACTGCTGTTACCTAGTCCTCCTCCTCCCTCTGTTGTTATCTAGTCCTCCTCCTCCCTCTGCTGTTATCTAACCCTCCCTTTACTGCTGTTATCTAGCCCTCCTCCTCCCTCTGCTGTTATCTAACCCTCCTCCTCCTTCTGCTGTTATCTAGTCCTCCTCCTCCTCTGCTGTTATCTAGTCCTCCTCCTCCCTCTGCTGTTATCTAGTCCTCCTCCTCCCTCTGCTGTTATCTAGTCCTCCTCCTCCTCTGCTGTTATCTAGTCCTCCTCCTCCCTCTGCTGTTATCTAGTCCTCCTCCTCCCTCTGCTGTTGTCTAGTCCTCCTCCTCCTTCTGCTGTTATATAGTCCTCCTCCTCCCTCTGCTGTTATCTAGTCCTCCTCCTCCCTCTGCTGTTATCTAGTCCTCCTCCTCCCTCTGCTGTTATCTAGTCCTCCTCCTCCTCTGCTGTTATCTAGTCCTCCTCCTCCCTCTGCTGTTATCTAGTCCTCCTCCTCCCTCTGCTGTTATCTAACCCTCCTCCTCCCTCTGCTGTTATCTAGTCCTCCTCCTCCCTCTGCTGTTGTCTAGTCCTCCTCCTCCTTCTGCTGTTATCTAACCCTCCTCCTCCCTCTGCTGTTGTCTAGTCCTCCTCCTCCTCTGCTGTTATCTAGTCCTCCTCCTCCCTCTGCTGTTGTCTAGTCCTCCTCCTCCTTCTGCTGTTATCTAACCCTCCCCTTACTGTTGTTACCTAGCCCTCCTCCTCCTCTGCTGTTATCTAGTCCTCCTCCTCCCTCTGCTGTTATCTAGTCCTCCTCCTCCTTCTGCTGTTATCTAGTCCTCCTCCTCCCTCTGTTGTTACCTAGCCCTCCTCCTCCTCTGCTGTTATCTAGTCCTCCTCCTCCCTCTGCTGTTACCTAGCCCTCCTCCTCCCTCTGCTGTTATCTAGTCCTCCTCCTCCCTCTGCTGTTATCTAGTCCTCCTCCTCCCTCTGCTGTTATCTAGTCCTCCTCCTCCCTCTGCTGTTATCTAGTCCTCCTCCTCCCTCTGCTGTTATCTAGTCCTCCTCCTCCTTCTGCTGTTATCTAGTCCTCCTCCTCCCTCTGCTGTTATCTAGTCCTCCTCCTCCTTCTGCTGTTATCTAGTCCTCCTCCTCCCTCTGCTGTTATCTAGTCCTCCTCCTCCCTCTGCCGTTATCTAACCCTCCCCTTACTGCTGTTACCTTGTCCTCCTCCTCCTTCTGCTGTTATTTAGTCCTCCTCCTCCCTCTGCTGTTATCTAACCCTCCTCCTCCCTCTGCTGTTATCTAGTCCTCCTCCTCCCTCTGCTGTTACCTAGTCCTCCTCCTCCTCTGCTGTTACCTAGTCCTCCTCCTCCCTCTGCTGTTACCTAGTCCTCCTCCTCCCTCTGCTGTTATCTAGCCCTCCTCCTCCTTCTGCTGTTATCTAGCCCTCCTCCTCCCTCTGCTGTTATCTAGCCCTCCTCCCTCTGCTGTTATCTAGTCCTCCTCCTCCCTCTGCTGTTACCTAGTCCTCCTCCTCCCTCTGCTGTTACCTAGTCCTCCTCCTCCCTCTGCTGTTATCTAGCCCTCCTCCTCCCTCTGCTGTTATCTAGTCCTCCTCCTCCCTCTGCTGTTATCTAACCCTCCTCCTCCCTCTGTTGTTACCTAGTCCTCCTCCTCCCTCTGCTGTTATCTAGTCCTCCTCCTCCCTCTGCTGTTATCTAGCCCTCCTCCTCCCTCTGCTGTTATATAGTCCTCCTCCTCCCTCTGCTGTTATCTAGTCCTCCTCCTCCCTCTGCTGTTATCTAGTCCTCCTCCTCCCTCTGCTGTTATCTAGTCCTCCTCCTCCCTCTGCTGTTATCTAGTCCTCCTCCTCCCTCTGCTGTTATCTAGTCCTCCTCCTCCCTCTGCTGTTATCTAGTCCTCCTCCTCCCTCTGCTGTTATCTAGTCCTCCTCCTCCCTCTGCTGTTATCTAACCCTCCTCCTCCCTCTGTTGTTACCTAGTCCTCCTCCTCCCTCTGCTGTTATCTAGTCCTCCTCCTCCTTCTGCTGTTATCTAGTCCTCCTCCTCCTTCTGCTGTTATCTAGTCCTCCTCCTCCCTCTGCTGTTATCTAGTCCTCCTCCTCCCTCTGCTGTTATCTAGTCCTCCTCCTCCCTCTGCTGTTATCTAGTCCTCCTCCTCCCTCTGCTGTTATCTAGTCCTCCTCCTCCTTCTGCTGTTATCTAGTCCTCCTCCTCCCTCTGCTGTTATCTAATCCTCCTCATCCTGCTGTTATCTAGTCCTCCTCCCTCTGCTGTTATCTAGTCCTCCTCCCTCTGCTGTTATCTAGCCCTCCTCCCTCTGCTGTTATCTAGCCCTCCTCCCTCTGCTGTTATCTAGCCCTCCTCCTCTGCTGTTATCTAGTCCTCCTCCCTCTGCTGTTATCTAGCCCTCCTCCCTCTGCTGTTATCTAGCCCTCCTCCCTCTGCTGTTATCTAGCCCTCCTCCCTCTGCTGTTATCTGCCCTCCTCCCTCTGCTGTTATCTAGCCCTCCTCCCTCTGCTGTTATCTAGTCCTCCTCCCTCTGCTGTTATCTAGCCCTCCTCCCTCTGCTGTTATCTAGCCCTCCTCCCTCTGCTGTTATCTAGTCCTCCTCCCTCTGCTGTTATCTAGTCCTCCTCCCTCTGCTGTTATCTAGTCCTCCTCCCTCTGCTGTTATCTAGTCCTCCTCCCTCTGCTGTTATCTAGTCCTCCTCCCTCTGCTGTTATCTAGTCCTCCTCCCTCTGCTGTTATCTAGTCCTCCTCCCTCTGCTGTTATCTAGTCCTCCTCCCTCTGCTGTTATCTAGTCCTCCTCCTCTGCTGTTATCTAGCCCTCCTCCCTCTGCTGTTATCTAGCCCTCCTCCCTCTGCTGTTATCTAGCCCTCTCCCTCTGCTGTTATCTAGTCCTCCTCCTCTGCTGTTATCTAGTCCTCCTCCCTCTGCTGTTATCTAGCCCTCCTCCCTCTGCTGTTATCTCCCTCCTCCTCTGCTGTTATCTAGTCCTCCTCCTCCTTCTGCTGTTATCTAGTCCTCCTCCCTCTGCTGTTATCTAGTCCTCCTCCTCCCTCTGCTGTTACCTACTCCACCTCCTCCTTCTGCTGTTATCTAGTCCTCCTCCTCCCTCTGCTGTTATCTAGTCCTCCTCCTGCTTCTGCTGTTATCTAGTCCTCCTCCTCCCTCTGCTGTTATCTAGTCCTCCTCCTCCTCTGCTGTTATCTAGTCCTCCTCCTCCTTCTGCTGTTATCTAGTCCTCCTCCTCCCTCTGCTGTTATCTAGTCCTCCTCCTCCCTCTGCTGTTATCTAGTCCTCCTCCTCCCTCTGCTGTTATCTAATCCTCCTCCTCCCTCTGCTGTTATCTAGTCCTCCTCCTCCCTCTGCTGTTATCTAGTCCTCCTCCTCCCTCTGCTGTTATCTAGTCCTCCTCCTCCTTCTGCTGTTATCTAGTCCTCCTCCTCCCTCTGCTGTTATCTAGTCCTCCTCCTCCCTCTGCTGTTATCTAGTCCTCCTCCTCCCTCTGCTGTTATCTAGTCCTCCTCCTCCCTCTGCTGTTACCTAGTCCTCCTCCTCCCTCTGCTGTTACCTTGTCATCCTCCTCCTTCTGCTGTTATCTAGTCCTCCTCCTCCCTCTGCTGTTATCTAGTCCTCCTCCTCCCTCTGCTGTTATCTAGTCCTCCTCCTCCCTCTGCTGTTATCTAGTCCTCCTCCTCCCTCTGCTGTTATCTAGTCCTCCTCCTCCCTCTGCTGTTATCTAGTCCTCCTCCTCCTTCTGCTGTTATCTAGTCCTCCTCCTCCCTCTGCTGTTATCTAGTCCTCCTCCTCCCTCTGCTGTTATCTAGTCCTCCTCCTCCTTCTGCTGTTATCTAGTCCTCCTCCTCCCTCTGCTGTTATCTAGTCCTCCTCCTCCTTCTGCTGTTATCTAGTCCTCCTCCTCCTTCTGCTGTTATCTAGTCCTCCTCCTCCCTCTGCTGTTATCTAGTCCTCCTCCTGCTTCTGCTGTTATCTAGTCCTCCTCCTCCCTCTGCTGTTATCTAGTCCTCCTCCTCCTCTGCTGTTATCTAGTCCTCCTCCTCCTTCTGCTGTTATCTAGTCCTCCTCCTCCCTCTGCTGTTATCTAGTCCTCCTCCTCCCTCTGCTGTTATCTAGTCCTCCTCCTCCCTCTGCTGTTATCTAACCCTCCTCCTCCCTCTGCTGTTATCTAGTCCTCCTCCTCCCTCTGCTGTTATCTAGTCCTCCTCCTCCCTCTGCTGTTATCTAGTCCTCCTCCTCCTTCTGCTGTTATCTAGTCCTCCTCCTCCTCTGCTGTTATCTAGTCCTCCTCCTCCCTCTGCTGTTATCTAGTCCTCCTCCTCCCTCTGCTGTTATCTAGTCCTCCTCCTCCCTCTGCTGTTACCTAGTCCTCCTCCTCCCTCTGCTGTTACCTTGTCATCCTCCTCCTTCTGCTGTTATCTAGTCCTCCTCCTCCCTCTGCTGTTATATAGTCCTCCTCCTCCCTCTGCTGTTATCTAGTCCTCCTCCTCCTTCTGCTGTTATCTAGTCCTCCTCCTCCCTCTGCTGTTATCTAGTCCTCCTCCTCCCTCTGCTGTTATCTAGTCCTCCTCCTCCCTCTGCTGTTATCTAGTCCTCCTCCTCCCTCTGCTGTTATCTAGTCCTCCTCCTCCCTCTGCTGTTATCTAGTCCTCCTCCTCCTTCTGCTGTTATCTAGTCCTCCTCCTCCCTCTGCTGTTATCTAGTCCTCCTCCTCCTTCTGCTGTTATCTAGTCCTCCTCCTCCTTCTGCTGTTATCTAGTCCTCCTCCTCCCTCTGCTGTTATCTAGTCCTCCTCCTCCCTCTGCTGTTATCTAGTCCTCCTCCTCCCTCTGCTGTTACCTAGCCCTCCTCCTCCCTCTGCTGTTATCTAGTCCTCCTCCTCCCTCTGCTGTTATCTAGTCCTCCTCCTCCCTCTGCTGTTATCTAGTCCTCCTCCTCCCTCTGCTGTTATCTAGTCCTCCTCCTCCCTCTGCTGTTATCTAGTCCTCCTCCTCCCTCTGCTGTTATCTAGTCCTCCTCCCCCTCTGCTGTTATCTAGTCCTCCTCCTCCTTCTGCTGTTATCTAGTCCTCCTCCTCCCTCTGCCGTTATCTAACCCTCCCTTACTGTTGTTATCTAGTCCTCCTCCTCCCTCTGCTGTTATCTAGTCCTCCTCCTCCCTCTGCCGTTATCTAACCCTCCTCCTCCCTCTGCCGTTATCTAGTCCTCCTCCTCCCTCTGCTGTTATCTAGTCCTCCTCCTCCCTCTGCTGTTATCTAGTCCTCCTCCTCCTTCTGCTGTTATCTAGTCCTCCTCCTCCCTCTGCTGTTATCTAGCCCTCCTCCTCCTCTGCTGTTATCTAGTCCTCCTCCTCTGCTGTTATCTAGTCCTCCTCCCTCTGCTGTTATCTAGCCCTCCTCCTCCTCTGCTGTTATCTAGTCCTCCTCCCTCTGCCGTTATCTAGTCCTCCTCCTCCCTCTGCTGTTATCTAGTCCTCCTCCTCCTTCTGCTGTTATCTAGTCCTCCTCCTCCCTCTGCTGTTATCTAGTCCTCCTCCTCCTTCTGCTGTTATCTAGTCCTCCTCCTCCCTCTGCTGTTATCTAGTCCTCCTCCTCCCTCTGCTGTTATCTAGTCCTCCTCCTCCTTCTGCTGTTATCTAGTCCTCCTCCTCCCTCTGCTGTTATCTAACCCTCCTCCTCCCTCTGCTGTTATCTAGTCCTCCTCCTCCCTCTGCTGTTATCTAGTCCTCCTCCTCCTCTGCTGTTATCTAACCCTCCTCCTCCCTCTGCTGTTATCTAATCCTCCTCATCCTGCTGTTATCTAGTCCTCCTCCTCCTCTGCTGTTATCTAACCCTCCTCCTCCCTCTGCTGTTATCTAACCCTTCTCCTCCCTCTGCTGTTTTCTAATCCTCCTCCTCCTCTGCTGTTATCTAGTCCTCCTCCTCCTCTGCTGTTATCTAGTCCTCCTCCTCCCTCTGCTGTTATCTAGCCCTCCTCCTCCTCTGCTGTTATCTAGTCCTCCTCCTCCCTCTGCTGTTATCTAGTCCTCCTCCTCCCTCTGCTGTTATCTAGTCCTCCTCCTCCCTCTGCTGTTATCTAATCCTCCTCCTCCTTCTGCTGTTATCTAGTCCTCCTCCTCCCTCTGCTGTTATCTAGTCCTCCTCCTCCTTCTGCTGTTATCTAGTCCTCCTCCTCCCTCTGCTGTTATCTAACCCTCCTCCTCCCTCTGCTGTTATCTAGTCCTCCTCCTCCCTCTGCTGTTATCTAGTCCTCCTCCTCCTCTGCTGTTATCTAACCCTCCTCCTCCCTCTGCTGTTATCTAATCCTCCTCATCCTGCTGTTATCTAGTCCTCCTCCTCCTCTGCTGTTATCTAACCCTCCTCCTCCCTCTGCTGTTATCTAACCCTTCTCCTCCCTCTGCTGTTTTCTAATCCTCCTCCTCCTCTGCTGTTATCTAGTCCTCCTCCTCCTCTGCTGTTATCTAGTCCTCCTCCTCCCTCTGCTGTTATCTAGCCCTCCTCCTCCTCTGCTGTTATCTAGTCCTCCTCCTCCCTCTGCTGTTATCTAGTCCTCCTCCTCCCTCTGCTGTTATCTAGTCCTCCTCCTCCCTCTGCTGTTATCTAATCCTCCTCCTCCTTCTGCTGTTATCTAGTCCTCCTCCTCCCTCTGCTGTTATCTAGTCCTCCTCCTCCCTCTGCTGTT
>NW_026286368.1:17500-20000 GCF_023373465.1 Oncorhynchus keta | reverse complement strand
AATCACTGTCAATTTTCCTGACCAAAACACTGACACAACATTCAAGCATTGCAAACCCCCATAGCCCACTTATTGAAGGGAGCTGGAAATAGCCCAATTGGGACCGGTCAGAAACCAGATGGTGCATGCTGGTCCTCCCACCCTCTACTCTCTGTGCTTCGTTTCACCAGCCCTCGTAAATCCATTTTCAAATCCGTCCACTCAAACTGAGTTTTATATATATATTTAATCCGTCCGTGGATTGGTTTTGACTGACATCAGTTCAAAGGTCAGTGTGGAGGGACATCAGACGTCGTCTTCACACACGGAGAAGAATACGGCCTTGAAAGACCTGTTTTTAATGAGATACCCAACCAGAGACAAGCTGCATAGACTGAAAAATACCTGGATAATACCTGGATAAGACCTGAATAAGACCTGAATAAGACCTGAATAAGACCTGAATAAGACCTGGATAAGACCTGAATAAGACCTGGTTAAGACCTGGATAAGACCTGAAAAAGACCTGTATAAGACCTGGATAAGACCTGAATAAGACCTGAAAAAACCTGGATAAGACCTGGATAAGACCTGAATAAGACCTGAAAAAACCTGGATAAGACCTGAATAAGACCTGGATAAGACCTGGATAAGACCTGAATAAGACCTGGATAAGACCTGGATAAGACCTGAATAAGACCTGAAAAAACCTGGATAAGACCTGAATAAGACCTGAATAAGACCTGGATAAGACCTGAATAAGACCTGGTTAAGACCTGGATAAGACCTGAAAAAGACCTGGATAATACCTGTATAAGACCTGAACAAGACCTGAACAAGACCTGGATAAGACCTGAATAAGACCTGAATAAGACCTGGTTAAGACCTGGATAAGACCTGGATAAGACCTGAATAAGACCTAGATAAGACCTGGATAAGACCTGAATAAGACCTGAATAAGACCTGGATAAGACCTGAATAAGACCTGGTTAAGACCTGGATAAGACCTGAAAAAGACCTGGATAAGACCTGGATAAGACCTGGATAAGACCTGGATAAGACCTGAATAAGACCTGAATAAGACCTGAATAAGACCTGGTTAAGACCTGGATAAGACCTGAAAAAGACCTGGATAAGACCTGGATAAGACCTGAATAAGACCTGGATAAGACCTGGATAAGACCTGGATAAGACCTGAATAAGACCTGGATAAGACCTGGATAAGACCTGGATAAGACCTGAAAAAGACCTGGATAAGACCTGTATAAGACCTGGATAAGACCTGGATAATACCTGAATAAGACCTGAAGAAGACCTGAATAAGACCTGGATAAGACCTCGATAAGACCTGAATAAGACCTGGATAAGACCTGGATAATACCTGGATAAGACCTGGATAATACCTGAATAAGACCTGAAGAAGACCTGAATAAGACATGGATAAGACCTCGATAAGATCTGGATAAGACTATTTCACAATAACATGTTACATGTAAGTTACAAATTCAATGAATGTGTTCAATTGAAAATTGACACAGGACAAACTATTAAATTATTCATCATGTTTTAAATCCCAAAACCTGCTATTAATTTGACTATAACATAGGTATTGTCACGGTTTTCCTTAGGTGAAGTAGAGGCAGACCAAAACGCAGCGTGGTGGTTATTCATGTTTTTTAATAAAGACACTAGTCATGAATAAACTAACAAAAACAATAAACGTGGAAAACCAAAAACAGTCCCATCTGGTGCAAAACACAGAGACAGGAACAATCACCCACAAACACACAGTGAAACCCAGGATACCTAAATATGGTTCCCAATCAGAGACAACGACTAACACCTGCCTCTGATTGAGAACCATATCAGGCCAGATATAGAAATAGACAAACAAGACATCCAACATAGAATGCCCACTCAGATCACACCCTGACCAACCAAAACATAGAAACATACAAAGCAAACTATGGTCAGGGTGTGACAGTACCCCCCTCCTAGCCACGGAGACCCTACCTAATGACACTGGCCTGAGGGGCAGCTGCTCGGGACAGAGGGGCAGTAGCAGAGGGACAGCTGCTCGGGACAGAGGGGCAGCTGCTCGGTACAGAGGGGCAGCTGCTCGGGACAGAGGGGCAGCTGCTCGGGACAGAGGGTCTCTGGCGCCTCTGGGCTGAGGGGCTCTGGCGCCTCTGGGCTGAGGGGCTCTGGCGCCTCTGGGCTGAGGGGCTCTGGCGCCTCTTGCCTGAGGGGCTCTGGCGCCTCTGGGCTGAGGGGCTCTGGCGCCTCTTGCCTGAGGGGCTCTGGCGCCTCTGGACTGAGGGGTTCCGGCAGCTTTGGGCAGAGGGGCTCCGGCAGCTCTGGGCAGAGGGGCTCCGGCAGCTCTGGGCAGAGGGGCTCCGCTAGCTCTGGGCAGAGGGGAGACTGGCAGCGCCGGAGAGGTGGGAGCACCAGTAAGGATGAGCCGGAGAGACAGCCTGGTGCGGGGGGCTGCCACCGGAGGGCTGGCGCGTGGAGGTGGTGA
>NW_026286368.1:0-10000 GCF_023373465.1 Oncorhynchus keta | reverse complement strand
TGGTGTGAACAACACACGCTCTGATGACATCATGGCCAACCTCATTTAAACCTGGTGTGAACAACACACGCTCTGATGACATCATGGCCAACCTCATTAAAACCTGGTGTGAACAACACACGCTCTGATGACATCATGGCCAACCTCATTAAAACCTGGTGTGAACAACACACACTCTGATGACATCATGGCCAACCTCATCAAAACCTGGTGTGAACAACACACGCTCTGATGACATCATGGCCAACCTCATCAAAACCTGGTGTGAACAACACACGCTCTGATGACATCATGGCCAACCTCATCAAAACCTGGTGTGCACAACACACGCTCTGATGACATCATGGCCAACCTCATTTAAACATGGTGTGAACAACACACGCTCTGATGACATCATGGCCAACCTCATTTAAACATGGTGTGAACAACACACACTCTGATGACATCATGGCCAACCTCAACATTTAGGGAGACAAATCTCCATGTTGTCCCTTCTAGCAACGTCTGGCACCCTATTCCCCAGAGACGGTAGTCCCTTCTGGGACTACATCATTTTAGCTCCACAGATAAAATATTAGACTACGATTTATTAAACACTTGGATGTCTCACAATGTCCTTCAGCTTAAATCAAGAGAAGACCAAGTTATTCATTGTTGGAGCCAAAAGCACAGAGAGAGAATCTGGGCGTACATTTTCATTAACAGGTGATAAAGATGAAACCCCAGATAAAATACCTCGCTGTCATTTTAGATTCTGAACTCAATTTCTAATTACATTTTAGGAATTTGACCAAATTAGTTTTTTTTTACCATCTGAGGAGCATTTCAAAATGTTCTCTCTTAGACTGATACAGAGAGACTCAAACATGCTTTTAATACAAGCAGGTTTGATCACTGTAATGCTCTCCTGTCTGGTCAACCCAAGAAAGCCCATTGGTCAACTGCCAAAACATGCAGAATGCTGCAGCGTGGGTATTGACCAAGGCCAGATCGGAGTGTACACATTACTGTGGTTTTAATAAGGTCTCTGTACTGCTCCTGAGTTTTAGGAATTAAGTTTAGGATTATTATTATTTTTTTATTAAATCAATCCAAGATTGTGCACCCCAATACATTTCAGGCATGTTATGTACGCAGTAGGTCCTCTGGCCTTTTAACTATCCTAAAGACTAGAACCAGGAGGCATGGAGAGGCAGCCTTTAGGTACTATACCCCCAGCCTTTAGTTACTATGCCCCCAGCCTCTGGAATAGCTGCCAGAGAACCTGAGGAGGACCAAGATGCATGGAGAGGCAGCCTTTAGTTACTATACCCCCAGCCTTTAGTTATTATGCCCCCAGCCTTTAGTTACTATGCCCCCAGCCTCTGGAATAGCTGCCAGAGAACCTGAGGAGGACCAAGATGCATGGAGAGGCAGCCTTTAGTTACTATACCCCCAACCTTTAGTTACTATGTCCCCAGTCTTTAGTTACTATGTCCCCAGCCTTTAGTTACTATGTCCCCAGTCTTTAGTTACTATGCCCCCAGCCTTTAGTTACTGTGCCCCCAGCCTTTAGTTACTATACCCCCAGCCTTTAGTTACTATGCCCCCAGCCTTTAGTTACTATACCCCCAGCCTTTAGTTACTATGCCCCCAACCTTTAGTTACTATGACCCCAGCCTTTAGTTACTATGCCCCCAACCTTTAGTTACTGTGTCCCCAGCCTTTAGTTACTATGCCCCCAGTCTTTAGTTACTATGTCCCCAGCCTTTAGTTACTATGCCCCCAACCTTTAGTTACTGTGTCCCCAGCCTTTAGTTACTATGCCCCCAGTCTTTAGTTACTATGTCCCCAGCCTTTAGTTACTATGTCCCCAGCCTTTTGTTACTATGCCCCCAGCCTTCAGTTACTATGCCCCCAGCCTTTAGTTACTATGCCCCCAGCCTGTAGTTACTATGCCCCCAGCCTTTAGTTACTATGTCCCCAGCCTTTAGTTACTATGCCCCCAGCCTTTAGTTACTATGCCCCCAGCCTTTAGTTACTATGCCCCCAGCCTTTAGTTACTGTGTCCCCAGTCTTTAGTTACTATGCCCCCAGCCTTTAGTTACTATGCCCCCAGCCTTTAGTTACTATGCCCCCAGGCTTTAGTTATTATGCCCCCAGCCTTTAGTTACTATGCCACCAGTCTTTAGTTACTATGCCCCCAGCCTTTAGTTACTATGCCTTTAGTTACTATGTCCCCAGCCTTTAGTTACTATTCCCCCAGCCTTTAGTTACTATGCCCCCAGCCTTTAGTTACTATGCCCCCAGCCTGTAGTTACTATGCCCCCAGCCTCTAGTTACTATGCCCCCAGCCTTTAGTTACTATGCCCCCAGCCTTTAGTTACTATGCCCCCAGCCTTTAGTTACTATACCCCCAGCCTGTAGTTACTATGTCCCCAGCCTTTAGTTACTATTCCCCCAGCCTTTAGTTACTATGCCCCCAGCCTTTAGTTACTATGTCCCCAGCCTCTAGTTACTATGCCCCCAGCCTTTAGTTACTATGCCCCCAGCCTTTAGTTACTATGCCCCCAGCCTTTAGTTACTATGCCCCCAGCCTTTAGTTACTATGCCCCCAGCCTTTAGTTACTATGCCCCCAGCCTTTAGTTACTATGCCCCCAGTCTTTAGTTACTATGCCCCCAGCCTTTAATTACTGTGTCCCCAGCCTCTGGCTGCCAGAGAACCTGAAGGGGCCGAAACTTGTGGAAATGTGTAAAAGACATTTGATTAAAAAAACAAATATTTTTCCATTTTCATTTCAGAGAAATCGCTCCGCTGCTACTTTGCCTAAGCTTGTCATCAGCAAGGGAATTTTTCTTAAAATAAATAAATAAATCAAAACAGAATGGAGTTAGTTAAGAACAGGAATAATCCTAGAGGAAAACCTGGTTCAGCTTTTTCCACCAGACACTGGGAGATGAATTCCTGAGTGGCCTAATTACAGTTTGACTTAAATCGTCTTGAAAAAAAAAAAAAAAAAAAAAAAAGACTTGACAATGGCTGTCGCTCAACGATCAACAACCAACACTACAGAGATAGATGAAGTTTTAAAGTGAGTATAACGGGCAAATACTGTTCAATCCAGGTGTGCAAACCGCTTAGAGAATTACCCAGAAACACTCACAGCTGTAATCGCTCTTAGAGAATTACCCAGAAACACTCACAGCTGTAATCGCTCTTAGAGAATTACCCAGAAACACTCACAGCTGTAATCGCTCTTAGAGAATTACCCAGAAACACTCACAGCTGTAATCGCTCTTAGAGAATTACCCAGAAACACTCACAGCTGTAATCGCTCTTAGAGAATTACCCAGAAACACTCACAGCTGTAATCGCTCTTAGAGAATTACCCAGAAACACTCACAGCTGTAATCGCTCTTAGAGAATTACCCAGAAACACTCACAGCTGTAATCGCTCTTAGAGAATTACCCAGAAACACTCACAGCTGTAATCGCTCTTAGAGAATTACCCAGAAACACTCACAGCTGTAATCGCTCTTAGAGAATTACCCAGAAACACTCACAGCTGTAATCGCTCTTAGAGAATTACCCAGAAACACTCACAGCTGTAATCGCTCTTAGAGAATTACCCAGAAACACTCACAGCTGTAATCGCTCTTAGAGAATTACCCAGAAACACTCACAGCTGTAATCGCTCTTAGAGAATTATCCAGAAACACTCACAGCTGTAATCGTTCTTAGAGAATTACCCAGAAACACTCACAGCTGTAATCGCTCTTAGAGAATTATCCAGAAACACTCACTGCTGTAATCGTTCTTAGAGAATTACCCAAAAACACTCACAGCTGTAATCACTCATAGAGAATTACCCAGAAACACTCACAGATGTAATCGCTCTTAGAGAATTACCCAGAAACACTCACAGCTGCCAAAGGTGATTCTAACATGTATTCACTCAGTAGGTTGATTACTTATCAAATCAATATATTTATTAGTTTTATTGTCCATTTTTGTTATTTAAAAATATGATAGAATTAGATACTGTTGCTAGTGGCTCCGCCTCAAATGACACCCTAACTCCCATAGGACACAGGTAACAGAAGTACACGACTATAGAGGGAATAGAGTTCTATTTGGAATGCACAGAGTGAACTCTAAGAACCTCTTGGAAAGTTCTATTTGGAATGCACAGAGTGAACTCTAAGAACCTCTTGGAAAGTTCTATTTGGAATGCACAGAGTGAACTCTAAGAACCTCTTGGAAAGTTCTCTTTGGAAAGTTGCCACTTTTCATTGGCTGCCCTGTCCGGCCTTGTTGACTGCTGAGTGATAGATGTCACCCTGTGAGACAGTCTAATCCTGGACTCCATTTGGTGCTGTGTGTCACACTGATCCTGTGTGGCAGGCTGGCAGACAGACTTTTGTCTCCTCTGCCTGTTAGTCTCTTGTCTTCTCCGGTACAGGCCACAATGTCCTTCCTGTAACTAGTCTTTGTCTGTATTGGTACATTTCACAATTGTCCTTCCTGTAACTGTACAGAGACGACTAAAATAAGGTAAGCAGCCTTGTCCGAGCCAGAATGGCCAATAGGACAGGAGCCTGTTTCTGTAGTGAGACATCTTGATGTACCAGGACACCCCCTGGACAGGACACTAGTCTATCTCCTTTTTCTGTAGTGAGACAGCTTGGTACAAGCTTAGTTCATCTGGCTCTAAGGACCGGTACTAGCAAACACTGGAGAAGCAACTGGATAGTTTGTCTAATATTATTAAATATTATTATATTATTATTATAAATATTTATTACACAGCAGACCCAGATCAAACTGTTCTGTCTATTACACAACAGACCCAGATCAAACTGTTCTGTCTATTACACAGCAGACCCAGATCAAACTGTTCTGTCTATTACACAGCAGACCCAGATCAAACTGTTCTGTCTATTACACAACAGACCCAGATCAAACTGTTCTGTCTATAACACAACAGACCCAGATCAAACTGTTCTGTCTATTACACACCAGACCCAGATCAAACTGTTCTGTCTATAACACAACAGACCCAGATCAAACTGTTCTGTCTATTACACAGCAGACCCAGATCAAACTGTTCTGTCTATTACACAACAGACCCAGATCAAACTGTTCTGTCTATAACACAACATACCCAGATCAAACTGTTCTGTCCATAACACAACAGACCCAGATCAAACTGTTCTGTCTATTACACAACAGACCCAGATCAAACTATTCTGTCTATTACACACCAGACCCAGATCAAACTGTTCTGTCTATTACACCAGCTGTCAGAGCAGCTCACAGATTACTGCACCTGTACATAGCCCATCTATAATTTAGCCCAACCAACTACCTCTTCCCCTACTGTATTTATTTATTTTGCTCCTTTGCACCCCATTATTTTTATTTCTACTTTGCACATTCTTCCACTGCAAATCTACCATTCCAGTGTTTTACTTGCTATATTGTATTTACTTTGCCACCATGGCCTTTTTTTTCCCTTCTCACCTCCTTTACATACCTTAAGGGAAGAATTCGGCAGTACCTGTATGGTTAGTGAGAAAGTCCATATTGCAAATGTACGGTCCCTTACTAGACGTCCGAAATCGTTTGTAAAATTCGCGGACGGCATCGGGCCGAGCGGCAGGGCCGGACCTACCAGGAAGTCATCAAATGAACGTTGTCGGACATTCGGTTTCCGTTTTACAAAAATAATAAGATTTATGTCATTTTTCCCATGTCCCGAAATTCCCACAAGAGGGCATAAGCAATCATATGGCTATTGCTACAAAACATCACGATTCACGACGGGGCCTTATCTCGAAAACTGAAAATATTTAGAAGCCGAAACTCGGTGAGCGTAGGGGCGGCATAATGGGCAGTTGGCCCCGAACAAGATGGCGTCTAGGCCTCAACGGTTTTTGAGTTATGGCCATTTATCTGGGATTAAAGGTCCAAAATGAAAATAGAGAAATTATTTTTCCACTTCACGTCAAAGTCAAGGAGCCTCCGGTGTCAATAAAAAAGAACCAGCCATTTATCTATCGTCATTTAAGAGAAATCGTACAACGACACCTTGGTGATGTTCACGGATAGGTGTTTTTTTTTTTCAACGGTTACAGATCCAGTTGCAGGTTGTTCTTACGAATCTTTTTAAAGTGTGCTGCGGAGCTCTGCGAGATTTCTGTGATTTTCTATGATTTTCTGAAATAACACACACTCACTAAACCCTCCGTAAATAACTCAGTTCTTAACGTAAAGACTTAAAACTCGGGATTCTGTAAAGGCATACCCCAATCATGATATGAGTTTATTTATAGCTTCCTGTGCCAACCGGAAGTGCCTTTAATGGTGTCACAGTGGCAGTTTCCATGGGTTAAAAAGGTCAGATCTTTTCAAAACTTCATATGTGTGACTAGGTAACCCTCATGAACTGTAAATCAGTCATTTCTCCCAGCAGATGTCAAAGAAAAGCTCTCACACGCACACACAGCAAGGATGGAGTGAAAAAGTGTGGTTCTTAAAGACACAGAGAGCAGGCAATGGCATAAACATAATGTCTAGGCCGTGCCGAGTTCAACGAGATATCCCTTGACCGTAGCTCGCTCGGTCTGAGCGCAGCGACCATTAGAAAAGTAGGCCCAAAATGAAGCCTGCCCCACAACGTCATTTGCTTTTGGGTGACAGTGAGAGAACCGTTAGGGTGAGAAGCACAATTCGACCTCAGGTACGTTCCTAAGGTCCTTCCGATCCGTGCAAGCCTAACCTTGACCGTGTGGCATTAACCCTTAACAGTTAAAAGAAGGTGTTTACTTCAAATAGTTTGCATTGATTTCTCTCCCCATAGGAATACATTGCCTGCACCCCTAAATTCAACCTGAAGTCTATATGGGTTATGAATGCCGTATGAACCTGTCTTTGGTAACAGTCCATCAGGCCAGTATGAGGTCTACCTGTGTTGATTCTAGGCTTCCTGGACCAACCGGAAGTGGTTAAAATCACCCTAAAATTGTTTTTCCATTACCTGCCTGCAGTTTGATAGACATAGTGCATTCAACCCTGTGTAAATCAGTCAATTCTTAACGTAAGGACTTAAAACTCAGGATTCTGTAAGTTTCTATGTCAATCAAGACATGGGTTTACTTATAGCTTCCTGTGCCAACCGGAAGTGCCTTTAATGATGTCACAGTGGCAGTTTCCAAGGGTTAAAAAGGTCAGATCTTTTCAAAACTTCATATGTGTGACTAGGTAACCCTCATGAACTGTAAATCAGTCATTTCTCCCAACAGATGTCAAAGAAAAGCTCTCACACGCACACACAGCAAGGCTGGAGTGAAAAAGTGCGGTTCTCAAAGACACAGAGAGCAGGCAATGGCATAAACATAATCTCTAGGCCGTGCCGAGTTCAACGAGATATCCCGCTTGACCGTAGCTCGCTCGGTCTGAGCGCAGCGACCATTAGAAAAGTAGGCCCAAAATGAAGCCTGCCCCACAACGTCATTTGCTTTTGGGTGACAGTGAGAGAACCGTTAGGGTGAGAAGCACAATTCGACCTCAGGTACGTTCCTAAGGTCCTTCCGATCCGTGCAAGCCTAACCTTGACCGTGTGGCATTAACCCTTAATAGTTAAAAGAAGGTGTTTACTTCAAATAGTTTGCATTGACTTCTCTCCCCATAGGAATACATTGCCTGCACCCCTAAATTCAACCTGAAGTCTATATGGGTTATGAATGCCGTATGAACCTGTCTTTGATGACAGTCCATCAGGCCAGTATGAGGTCTACCTGTGTTGATTCTAGGCTTCCTGGACCAACCGGAAGTGGTTAAAATCACCCTAAAAGTGTTTTTCCATTACCTGCCTGCAGTTTGATAGACATAGTGCATTCAACCCTGTGTAAATCAGTCAATTCTTAACGTAAGGACTTAAAACACAGGATTCTGTAAAAGCATAGCCCAGTGAGGATATGTATTGACTTATAGCTTCCTGTGCCAACCGGAAGTGCCTTAATTGGTGTCTCAGGGGCTGTTTCGAGGGGTTAAAAAAGTCAGATCTGTCCAAAACTTCATATGTGTGATTAGGCAACCCCCATGAACTGTAAATCAGTCATTTTTCCCATAAAATTTCAAAGGAAAACTAAATCACACAGACACACAACTTGGAAGGAGGGACGTATTGGGGGTTGTAGAGACAGACAGTGCCTCCAATAGTTAGCTTTGTTCGAGCTAAAAAGAACCGTCAGACCTAGAGTTCGAAACTTTAGAAACCTGTTCTAGACCTCGGGTCGATAGTGCGTGGTGAGTTAGGTGGCTCTAGAAGGTTCTCGGACCGAGAAATAGCCTCGTACATTTGCAATGATTTCAATTCATTTTGACCATTACGAAAATGGCGACATTTAGAAAAGTCTCAGAGACACAAGACTAGGTGCATTGGAACCGGCTCGGCCCATAGAGACGGACCCCAACGTTTCGGTCCGATAGCTCATTCAAGGACCCCATAGCAAGGCATGGAAAAAGTGGATTTTCAGCACCAATTAGGGTTTTACTCGGGCACCGAAGGACCTATCGAGCCGAAACTCGGGATTCGGGGTCGCCTCACATAGGCCTTCACATAATGTCTGACCTGGACCCGCAGCTAGAACGTAACTATGTGTTTTACGTTTTTATTATGTTTTAAACTAAAGGCGCTGTGAATTATGGGCCTGCTCTGACATATATGATAGTTGGCTTCTAAATGAGTTGGAAAAAGTGGGTTTGGTGTCAATTGGTATCAGTTTGGTGTCAAAATGACATCTAATTGACTGATGGACACTGACTTGCTAGTTGACTTTTGTACATTAGCAATATGTTTAAACGGAGAGGGACCATCACCAAAAGTGACATTCTGAAATCAACCCTAACGAGCCATGGAGATGAACCAGAATCACTGCCCAGCTATCCCGAGTTCATCGGGCCAGTCAATTTCACATTCCTGCAGGATTTTTATAGCATGACAAATTTGTGATGGTACCTGCCCATTGAACCATATTGCAAATGCACAGTGACTTTGCAAAAGTGAGAAAACATAAACAAATGGACATGATGAAATCAACACAACGAGTGATGGAAATGTACAACTATCACTGCTCAGCCATCCTGTGTTCATCAGACCAGTCAATTTTGCATTTTTGAGCATGTCAAATTTCATATGGTAAATGCACATTGAAACATATTGCAAATGCGCGCGCACTTGCAATATGATTCTATAGTGTAAAAACATCACCTAATGGACATGATGAAATCAACACAACGAGTGATGGAAATGTACAACTATCACTACTCAGCCATCCTGTGTTCATCAGACCAGTCAATTTTGCATTTTTGAGCATGTCAAATTTCATATGGTAAATGCACATTGAAACATATTGCAAATGCGCGCACTTGCAATATGATTCTATAGTGTAAAAACATCACCTAATGGACATGATGAAATCAACACAACGAGTGATGGAAATGTACAACTATCACTACTCAGCCATCCTGTGTTCATCAGACCAGTCAATTTTGCATTTTTGAGCATGTCAAATTTCATATGGTAAATGCACATTGAAACATATTGCAAATGCGCGCGCACTTGCAATATGATTCTATAGTGTAAAAACATCACCTAATGGACATGATGAAATCAACACAACGAGTGATGGAAATGTACAACTATCACTGCTCGGCCATCCTGTGTCCATCAGACCAGTCAATTTTGCATTTTTGAGCATGTCAAATTTCATATGGTAAATGCACATTGAAACATATTGCAAATGCGCGCGCACTTGCAATATGATTCTATAGTGAAAAACATCACCTAATGGACATGATGAAATCAACACAACGAGTGATGGAAATGTACAACTATCACTGCTCGGCCATCCTGTGTCCATCAGACCAGTCAATTTTGCATTTTTGAGCATGTCAAATTTCATATGGTAAATGCACATTGAAACATATTGCAAATGCGCGCGCACTTGCAATAT
>NW_026286367.1:0-12500 GCF_023373465.1 Oncorhynchus keta | reverse complement strand
ACAGACACGGAGAGATGTTAGGACCTGTTAGGACAGAGAAACAGAGAGATGTTAGGACCTGTTGGGACCTGTTAGACAGAGAAACAGAGATGTTAGGACCTGTTAGGACCTGTTAGGACAGAGACACAGAGATGTTAGGACCTGTTAGGACCTGTTAGAGACACAGAGAGATGTTAGGACCTGTTAGGACAGAGACACGGAGAGATGTTAGGACCTGTTAGGACCTGTTAGGACAGAGACACAGAGAGATGTTAGGACCTGTTACAGAGAGAGTTAGGACCTGTTAGGACCTGTTAGGACAGAGACACAGAGAGATGTTAGGACCTGTTAGGACCTGTTAGGACAGAGAGACACAGAGAGATGTTAGGACCTGTTAGGACAGAGACACGGAGAGATGTTAGGACCTGTTAGGACAGAGAAACAGAGAGATGTTAGGACCTGTTGGGACCTGTTAGGACAGAGACACAGAGATGTTAGGACCTGTTAGGACCTGTTAGGACAGAGACACAGAGAGATGTTAGGACCTGTTAGGACCTGTTAGGACAGAGACACAGAGATGTTAGGACCTGTTAGGACAGAGACACGGAGAGATGTTAGGACCTGTTAGGACCTGTTAGGACAGAGACACAGAGAGATGTTAGGACATGTACTGTGTAGTGTATTACATGTACTGTGTAACATGTAGTGTAAAATATGTACTGTATAACATGTACTGTATAACATGTACTGTATAATAGGTACTGTATTACATGTACTGTATAACATGCAGTGTAAAACATGTACTGTAAAACATGTAGTGTAAAATATGTACTGTGTAGTGTATTACATGTACTGTGTACTGTATAACATGTACTGTGTAGTGTATTACATGTACTGTGTACTGTATAACATGTACTGTGTAGTGTATTACATGTACTGTGTACTGTAAAACATGTACTGTGTAGTGTATTACATGTACTGTGTACTGTATAACATGTACTGTGTAGTGTATAACATGTACTGTATAACATGTAGTGTAAAATATGTACTGTATAACATGTACTGTAAAACATGTACTGTGTAGTGTATTACATGTACTGTGTACTGTAAAACATGTACTGTGTAGTGTATTACATGTACTGTGTACTGTATAACATGTACTGTGTACTGTATAACATGTACTGTGTAGTGTATTACATGTACTGTGTAGTGTATTACATGTATGTGTACTGTATAACATGTACTGTGTACTGTATAACATGTACTGTGTACTGTATAACACATGTACTGTGTACTGTAAAACATGTGTACTGTGTAGTGTATTACATGTACTGTGTAGTGTATTACATGTACTGTGTAGTATTACATGTACTGTGTAGTGTATTACATGTACTGTGTACTGTATAACATGTACTGTGTAACCACACTTGTTGGCTGGTTAGCTCCTCTATTGGAATTCAAAGCGTGATTCGTTGTATTCGTCTGACCTTGCAGTGGCTGGGTTTATTCATCTTTAAGTAGTCAATTACACTGGCAAACAGCCATATTGCTTTGACTCAGACCTCAATAAAGTAGGGTGGACTCATTTTTACAATCTTCGTAAATAATGTTCCCCTCTAAACGTCGCGCTTGGCCGGCGGTGCGCCCTCCTGCAGGCTTGATGCGCAGAAGCAAAGCCAGGCGGCACAGAGATCCAACTTCGCTGAGTTCGCCCAATTAGTTTACACTATATATTGTAGATCAACGTTTATTTAAAAAAAATTATGAACCAGCATTATATCAGCCCATTTGCAATGCAACAAAAACCAAACCAAATTTAACTTTGCAAGATTGAGCCTGGGATTTAGCTGTAGGCAGAGCCAGAGCCTGCAACGTACTAGAAGGATATTGGGGAGAGGTCTTTCAATCACCGGGCGAGTGTCTGCGCTTTTTCAGATCAGAGCGCAGAGCGGCGTGTGGCCCGGATGTAGATAGTCTTTGTTATTTAGCGAGTTGGTAGCCCAGTTATAGGGAAGTATCGGTCAACAATGGGGAGTTACAGCATCCCTAGCGGAACACAAAACGTGTCGGCTATATCACCTGCTGTCGGTGAAAAGCCAGTCAGGTAAAAATACAATTAAAGGGACAGTATTGTATTTTGAGACAGGGCTTGAATGTGCAAATAAACCAATAGTCAGAGGGGTAAGCCTACAGTGTCTAATTCCTGTATGGTGATAATAATATATATATTTTTTTTAAGTGGTTTCTTTGCATCATATAACACAATACAATGCAATTTGCATTCACCTATTTGGCCCATGGTCTTACAGACTAATACATAAAATGAATGTCAAAGTCCTTCACAATGTAAAAACGTTTTTAGAAGTCTCATACACTGTGGACTGGCACTGAACACTGCATGTAGGTTACTGTAGGCTGGCACTGAACACTGCATGTAGGTTACTGTAGGTTGGCACTGAACACTGCATGGTTACTGTAGGCTGGGCACTGAACACTGCATGTAGGTTACTGTAGGCCGGCCACTGAACACTGCATGTAGGTTACTGTAGGCTGGTACTGAACACTGCATGTAGGTTACTGTAGGCTAGCACTGAACACTGCATGGTGGCTACTGTAGGCACTGAACACTGCATGTAGGTTACTGTGGGCTGGCACTGAACACTGCATGAAGGTTACTGTGGACTGGTACTGAACACTGCATGTAGGTTACTGTAGGCTGGTACTGAACACTGCATGTAGGTTACTGTAGACTGGCACTGAACACTGCATGTTGGGTTACTGTAGGCTGGCACTGAACACTGCATGTAGGTTACTGTAGGCTGGTACTGAACACTGCATGTAGGTTACTGTAGGCTGGGTACTGAACACTGCATGTAGGTTACTGTAGACTGGCACTGAACACTGCATGTTGGTTACTGTAGACTGGCACTGAACACTGCATGTTGGTTACTGTAGGCTGGCACTGAACACTGCATGTAGGTTACTGTGGGCTGGTACTGAACACTGCATGTAGGTTACTGTAGGCTGGTACTGAACACTGCATGTAGGTTACTGTAGACTGGCACTGAACACTGCATGTAGGTTACTGTAGGCTGGTACTGAACACTGCATGTAGGTTACTGTAGGCTGGTACTGAACACTGCATGTAGGTTACCGTAGGCTAGCACTGAACACTGCATGTAGGCTACTGTGGGCTGGCACTGAACACTGCATGTAGGTTACTGTAGGCTAGCACTGAACACTGCATGTAGGTTACTGTAGGCTAGCACTGAACACTGCATGTAGGTTACTGTAGGCTAGCACTGAACACTGCATGTAGGTTACTATAGGCTGGTACTGAACACTGCATGTAGGTTACTGTAGGCTAGCACTGAACACTGCATGTAGGTTACTGTAGGCTGGCACTGAACACTGCATGTAGGTTACTGTGGGCTGGCACTGAACACTGCATGTAGGTTACTGGGGCTGGTACTGAACACTGCATGTAGGTTACTGTGGGCTGGTACTGAACACTGCATGTAGGCTACTGTGGGCTGGCACTGAACACTGCATGTAGGTTACTGTAGGCTGGTACTGAACACTGCATGTAGGTTACTGTAGGCTAGCACTGAACACTGCATGTAGGTTACTGTAGGCTGGCACTGAACAGTGCATGTAGGTTACTGTAGGCTGGCACTGAACACTGCATGTAGGTTACTGTAGGCTGGCACTGAACACTGCATGTAGGTTACTATGGGCTGGCATTGAACACTGCATGCAGGTTACTGTAGGCCGTTACTGAACACTGCATGTAGGTTACTGTAGGCTGGTACTGAACACTGCATGTAGGTTACTGTAGGCTGGCACTGAACACTGCATGTAGGTTACTGTGGGCTGGTACTGAACACTGCATGTAGGTTACTGTAGGCTAGCACTGAACACTGCATGTTGGTTACTGTAGGCTGGCACTGAACACTGCATGTAGGTTCCTGTGGACTGGCACTGAACACTGCATGTAGGCTACTGTGAGGCTGGTACTGAACACTGCATGTAGGCTACTGTAGGCTGGTACTGAACACTGCATGTAGGTTACTGTGGGCTGGCACTGAACACTGCATGTAGGTTACTGTAGGCTGGTACTGAACACTGCATGTAGGTTACTGTAGGCTGGCACTGAACACTGCATGTAGGTTACTGTGGACTGGCACTGAACACTGCATGTAGGTTACTGTGGACTGGCACTGAACACTGCATGTAGGTTACTGTGGGCTGGTACTGAACACTGCATGGTTACTGTGGGCTGGTACTGAACACTGCATGTAGGTTACTGTAGGCTGGCACTGAACACTGCATGTAGGTTACTGTGGGCTGGCACTGAACACTGCATGTAGGTTACTGTAGGCTGGCACTGAACACTGCATGTAGGTTACTGTAGGCTGGTACTGAACACTGCATGTAGGTTACTGTAGGCTGGCACTGAACACTGCATGTAGGTTACTGTGGGCTGGTACTGAACACTGCATGTAGGTTACTGTAGGCTGGCACTGAACACTGCATGTAGGTTACTGGGCTGGTACTGAACACTGCATGTAGCTACTGTAGGCTGGTACTGAACACTGCATGTAGGTTACTGTAGGCTGGCACTGAACACTGCATGTAGGTTACTGTGGGCTGGTACTGAACACTGCATGTAGGCTACTGTAGGCTGGTACTGAACACTGCATGTAGGTTACTGTAGGCTGGCACTGAACAGTGCATGTAGGTTACTGTAGGCTGGCACTGAACACTGCATGTAGGTTACTGTGGACTGGCACTGAACACTGCATGTAGGTTACTGTAGGCTGGCACTGAACACTGCATGTAGGTTACTGTAGGCTAGCACTGAACACTGCATGTAGGTTACTGTAGGCTAGCACTGAACACTGCATGTAGGTTACTGTAGGCTGGGCACTGAACACTGCATGTAGGTTACTGTAGGCTGGCACTGAACACTGCATGTAGGTTACTGTAGGCTGGTACTGAACACTGCATGTAGGTTTTTGTAGGCTGGTACTGAACACTGCATGTAGGTTACTGTAGGCTGGCACTGAACACTGCATGTAGGTTACTGTAGGCTAGCACTGAACACTGCATGTAGGTTACTGTAGGCTGGCACTGAACACTGCATGTAGGTTACTGTAGGCTGGCACTGAACACTGCATGTAGGTTACTGTAGGCTGGCACTGAACACTGCATGTAGGTTACTGTGGGCTGGTACTGAACACTGCATGCAGGCTACTGTGAGCCGTTACTGAACACTGCATGTAGGTTACTGTAGGCTGGTACTGAACACTGCATGTAGGTTACTGTAGGCTGGCACTGAACACTGCATGTAGGTTACTGTAGGCCGTTACTGAACACTGCATGTAGGTTACTGTAGGCTGGTACTGAACACTGGCATGCAGGTTACTGTAGGCCGTTACTGAACACTGCATGTAGGTTACTGTAGGCTGGTACTGAACACTGCATGTAGGTTACTGTAGCTGGCACTGAACACTGCATGTAGGTTACTGTGGGCTGGTACTGAACACTGCATGTGGTTACTGTGCCAGCACTGAACACTGCATGTTGGTTACTGTAGGCTGGCACTGAACACTGCATGTAGGTTACTGTGGACTGGCACTGAACACTGCATGTAGGCTACTGTAGGCTGGTACTGAACACTGCATGTAGGCTACTGTAGGCTGGTACTGAACACTGCATGTAGGTTACTGTATTGGCACTGAACACTGCATGTAGGTTACTGTAGGCTGGCACTGAACACTGCATGTAGCAGGTTACTGTAGGCTGGCACTGAACACTGCATGTAGGTTACTGTGGACTGGCACTGAACACTGCATGTAGGTTACTGTGGGCTGGTACTGAACACTGCATGTAGGTTACTGTGGGCTGGTACTGAACACTGCATGTAGGTTACTGTAGGCTGCCACTGAACACTGCATGTAGGTTACTGTGGGCTGGCACTGAAACACTGCATGTAGGTTACTGTAGGCTGGGCACTGAACACTGCATGTAGGCTACTGTAGGTAATTGCTGAACACTGCATGTAGGTTACTGTAGGCTGGCACTGAACACTGCATGTAGGTTACTGTAGGCTGGTACTGAACACTGCATGTAGGTTACTGTAGGCTGGCACTGAACACTGCATGTAGGTTACTGTAGGCTAGCACTGAACACTGCATGTAGGTTACTGTAGGCTGGCACTGAACACTGCATGTAGGTTACTGTAGGCTGGCACTGAACACTGCATGTAGGTTACTGTAGGCTGGCACTGAACACTGCATGTAGGTTACTGTAGCTGGCACTGAACACTGCATGTAGGTTACTGTAGGCTGGCACTGAACACTGCATGTAGGTTACTGTAGGCTGGCACTGAACACTGCATGTAGGTTACTGTAGGTCAGCACTGAACACTGCATGTAGGTTACTGTAGGCTGGTACTGAACACTGCATGTAGGTTACTGTGGACTGGCACTGAACACTGCATGTAGGTTACTGTAGGCTGGCACTGAACACTGCATGTAGGTTACTGTAGGCTGGAACTGAACACTGCATGTAGGTTACTGTAGGCTGGTACTGAACACTGCATGTAGGCTACTGTAGGCTGGTACTGAACACTGCATGTAGGTTACTGTAGGCTGGCACTGAACACTGCATGTAGGTTACTGTAGGCTGGGCACTGAACACTGCATGTAGGTTACTGTAGCTGGCACTGAACACTGCATGTAGGTTACTGTAGGCTGGTACTGAACACTGCATGTAGGTCACTGTAGGCTGGCACTGAACACTGCATGTAGGTTACTGTAGGCTGGCACTGAACACTGCATGTAGGTTACTGTAGGCTAGCACTGAACACTGCATGTAGGTTACTGTAGGCTGGCACTGAACACTGCATGTAGGTTACTGTAGGCTGGCACTGAACACTGCATGTAGGTTACTGTAGGCTAGCACTGAACACTGCATGTAGGTTACTGTAGGCTGGCACTGAACACTGCATGTAGGTTACTGTAGGCTGGCACTGAACACTGCATGTAGGTTACTGTAGGCTGGCACTGAACACTGCATGTAGGTTACTGTAGGCTGGCACTGAACACTGCATGGTTACTGGTAGGCTAGCACTGAACACTGTATGTACCCACTGTGGGCCGGTAATGAACACTGCATGTTTACTGTAGGCTGGTACTGAACACTGCATGTAGGTTACTGTAGGCTGGGTACTGAACACTGCATGTAGGTTACTGTAGGCTGGTACTGAACACTGCATGTAGGTTACTGTAGGCTGGCACTGAACACTGCATGTAGGTTACTGTAGGCTGGCACTGAACACTGCATGTTGGTTACTGTGGGCTGGCACTGAACACTGCATGTAGGTTACTGTAGTGGCCGGTACTGAACACTGCATGTGGGTTACTGTAGGCTGGCACTGAACACTGCATGTAGGTTACTGTAGGCCGGGCACTGAACACTGCATGTAGGTTACTGTCAGGCTGGCACTGAACACTGCATGTTGGTTACTGTGGGCTGGTACTGAACACTGCATGTAGGTTACGATGGGCTGGCACTGAACACTGCATGGTGGTTACTGTAGGCTGGTACTGAACACTGCATGTAGGTTACGGTGGGCTGGCACTGAACACTGCATGTAGGTTACTGTAGGCCGGTACTGAACACTGCATGGGGTTACGGTGGGCTGGCATACTGAACACTGCATGGGGTTACTGTAGGCTGGGCACTGAACACTGCATGTGGTTACTGTGGGCTGGCACTGAACACTGCATGTAGGTTACTGTAGGCTGGCACTGAACACTGCATGTAGGTTACTGTGGGCTGGCACTGAACACTGCATGTTGGTTACTGTGGGCTGGTACTGGAACACTGCATGTTGGTTACTGGTGGGCTGGCACTGAACACACTGCATGTTGGTTACTGTGGGCTGGTACTGAACACTGCATGTAGGTTACTGTAGGCTATATTATAGATATCAAAAAGCCCATTTCCATGTGAAATTGTTGCACAACATTCTCACGACTTTCAAGTTTCCACTCACAAGACCCTAAATTTGGCTCAGTGCCCCAAACAATTAGAGGAACATTGGTTGTAAAACAGAAGTGCAACTTTGGTTTTAGAAGTGTGGGGGACGCACAGTGAAAGTTGCGTCCCCTTGTTGAAAGTGATAGGTTACTTAGGTAAAGTAATCTGGCATTTAGGATTAGTACAAGGGTGCTTGGAAGGTTGCTTGGAAGGGTGCTTGGAAGGGGGCTTGGAAGGGGGCTTGGAAGGGTGCTTGGAAGGGTGCTTGGAAGGGTGCTTGGAAGGGTGCTTGGAAGTGGGCTTGGAAGTGTGCTTGGAAGGGTGCTTGGAAGGGTGCTTTGAAGGGTGCTTGGAAGGGTGCTTGGAAGGGTGCTTGGAAGGGTGCTTGGAAGGGTGCTTGGAAGGGTGCTTGAAGAATGCTGGAAGGGCTTGGAAGGGTGCTTGGTAGGGGTGCTTGGAAGGGTGCTTGGAAGGGGGCTTGGAAGGGTGCTTGGAAGGGGGCTTGGAAGGGTGCTTGGAAGGGTGCTTGGAAGGGGTGCTTGGAAGGGTGCTTGGTAGGGGTGCTTGGAAGGGGCTTGGAAGGGTGCTTGGTAGGGGTGCTTGGAAGGGTGCTTGGTAGGGGTGCTTGGAAGGGGCTTGGAAGGGTGCTTGGTAGGGGTGCTTGGAGTAAGGTCTGAGTTTAAAACGTACAATTAATGGCTGATGGATTCATTATCTAAAGCCTTTACATGACAGATCAAATCTATGGTCATTTTTGCAAATTATCCGGCGATGAGAGATGTGAAGAGAGAGGAATAACTGCCATACTCAAAGTGACGTTGATAAATGTCCCACCGTCAAATATTTCCAGGATGTCAAACTCCTTCTCTGTCTGGAAGAGCTGGAAGTGGAGGGTGACGTTGTAGCCCTTCTCTACGTTGATGAGCCAGGAACACGTCTGGAGGTTGTGGTAACTGTCTGGGTAGCCGGACTCAGGATCACCCCGTGGAGTCGAAGCGGACCTCGTTAGCAGGACATTGTACTGCGGGTGGAGAGAGGACAGAGAGGGACAGAGTGATGTTAGAGGACAGAGTGATGTTAGAGGACAGAGTGATGTTAGAGGACAGAGAGGACAGAGTGATGTTAGAGGACAGAGTGATGTTAGAGGACAGAGAGGACAGAGTGATGTTAGAGGACAGAGAGGACAGAGTGATGTTAGAGGACAGAGTGATGTTAGAGGACAGAGTGATGTTAGAGGACAGAGTGATGTTAGGTGACAGAGTGATGTGAGAGGACAGAGTGATGTTAGAGTGATGTTAGAGGACAGAGTGATGTTAGAGGACAGAGAGTGACAGAGTGATGTGAGAGGATCAGAGTGATGTTAGAAGACAGAGTGATGTTAGAGGACAGAGTGATGTTAGAGGACAGAGTGATGTTAGCGGACAGAGAGTGACAGAGTGATGTGAGAGGACAGAGTGATGTTAGAGGGATGTTAGAGGACAGAGTGATGTTAGAGGACAGAGAGTGACAGAGTGATGTTAGAGGACAGAGTGATGTTAGAGGACAGAGTGATGTTAGAGGACAGAGTGATGTTAGAGGACAGAGATGACAGAGTGATGTTAGAGGAGAGAGATGACAGAGTGATGTTAGAGGACAGAGTGATGTTAGAGGACAGAGTGAGGACAGAGTGATGTTAGAGGACAGAGTGATGTTAGAGGACAGAGTGATGTTAGAGGACAGAGTGATATTAGAGGACAGAGATGACAGAGTGATGTTAGAGGACAGAGTGATGTTAGAGGGACAGAGATGACAGAGTGATGTTAGAGGACAGAGAGGACAGAGTGATGTTAGAGGACAGAGATGACAGAGTGATGTTAGAGGACATACAATATATAGCATCACCTTCTCAGTACAGGAGACAGATACCTTCTGATGGTGACTATATACATCATCACCTTTCTCAGTACAGGAGACAGATACCTTCTGATGGTGACTATATACATCATCACCTTTCTCAGTACAGGAGACAGATACCTTCTGATGGTGACTATATACATCATCTCCTTTCTCAGTACAGGAGACAGATACCTTCTGATGGTGACTATATACATCATCTCCTTTCTCAGTACAGGAGACAGATACCTTCTGATGGTGACTATATACATCATCACCTTTCTCAGTACAGGAGACAGATACCTTCTGATGGTGACTATATACATCATCTCCTTTCTCAGTACAGGAGACAGATACCTTCTGATGGTGACTATATACATCATCTCCTTCTCAGTACAGGAGACAGATACCTTCTGATGGTGACTATATACATCATCTCCTTTCTCAGTACTGGAGACAGATACCTTCTGATGGTGACTATATACATCATCACCTTTCTCAGTACAGGAGACAGATCTGATATAACGACAACACTTTCGGTCCATATTGTTATTCTGACAACAGCTTTCTTTCTTCAGGCCTTTTTTTTAAAGAGGTAATAGAACAGAAAGGTCAACGTTGCCAACAAAATGTCAAATGTTCAGGCAACACAAAAAAGTGTGAAGCTGACATCAAAGAACAGAATGTAGAAATACGACAGGTTTTTAAAAAACAAAGATAGATTACGTCGACAGAGAGCTCAATCTTTTTCCCCCCGACTCGATACAGAAACGTGCACAGCGGACATCAACAAACAGAAGAATTAAATTAAATTAGAGGTCGAACCTATTTCCGTGAAGGTGAACTCTCTGCGCTTTATAGCCCAGGACAATGTGTCTGTCCTCACTACGGCACCGTATTCCCTATACTGTGCATTACTTTTTACAGCAGAGACAAACGGTTATAAGAGGAATGTTGGAATTCTGAGTTTCAACTGTTCTGCCTGTGATTATTATTATTGGACCATGTTGGTCATCTATGAACATTTGAACATCTTGGTTCTGTTATAATCTCCACCCGGCACAGCCGGAAGAGGACTGGCCACCCCTCATAGCCTGGTTCCTCTCTAGGTTTATAATCCCCACCTGGCACAGCCAGAAGAGGACTGGCCCACCCCTCATAGCCTGGTTCCTCTCTAGGTTTATAATCTCCACCCGGCACAGCCAGAAGAGGACTGGCCACCCCACATAGCCTGGTTCCTCTCTAGGTTTATAATCTCCACCCGGCACAGCCAGAAGAGGACTGGTCACCCCTCAGAGCCTGGTTCCTCTCTAGGTTTATAATCTCCACCCGGCACAGCCAGAAGAGGACTGGTCACCCTCATAGCCTGGTTCCTCTCTAGGTTTATAATCTCCACCCGGCACAGCCAGAAGAGGACTGGTCACCCCTCAGAGCCTGGTTCCTCTCTAGGTTTATAATCCCCACCTGGCACAGCCAGAAGAGGACTGGCCCACCCTCATAGCCTGGTTCCTCTCTAGGTTTATAATCTCCACCCGGCACAGCCAGAAGAGGACTGGCCACCCCACATAGCCTGGTTCCTCTCTAGGTTTATAATCTCCACCCGGCACAGCCAGAAGAGGACTGGTCACCCCTCAGAGCCTGGTTCCTCTCTAGGTTTATAATCTCCACCCGGCACAGCCAGAAGAGGACTGGTCACCCCACATAGCTTGTTTCCTCTCTAGGTTTCTTCCTAGGTTTTGGCCTTTCTAGGGAGTTTTTCCTAGCCACCGTGCTTCTACACCTGCATTGCTTGCTGTTTGGGGTTTTAGGCTGGGTTTCTGTACAGCACTTTGTGACATCAGCTGATGTACGAAGGGCTTTATAAATACATTTGATTTGATTTGAGTGATGTTTTAAGTTTAGATACTCTCTAGATCTATGACCCCAGGTCAAATGCAGTGCACTACATAGGGGACTCCATTACAGATGCAGCCGATGCTAACCTTGGCAGAGAGGTGGAGGGCCGTCCATCTGGAGCCTCTCCCCCAGCCTGCACGTCAGGATCTCCGAGCCCAACAGGGTGAACCCTGGCAGGCACTGGTACCGGATAATGTCCCCTGGAGGAACCACACACAGACACAGACACACGCGCGCGCGCACACACACACACACACACACACACACACACACACACACACACACACACACACAGACACACACACACACACACACACACACACACACACACACACACACACACACACACACACACACACACACACACACACACACACACACACAGTCTTTCAGATAGGAGGCATAGACATCCCTAAACACCACCAGGCCTGGCTTGATATAATCAGATGCCAGGCCAACTCAACTCAAGCACAGCTAAAGTATTTTAAATAAATCAAATACTATTTGAACCCAAGTCTGACGACAATACTGTAGCCGTCAAGGCATTATCAAGATGGACACTCTGATGAAGGGCTGTGGTACCTTTGATTTTTATTTTTATTTTTCCTTTATTTTACCTTTATTTAACTAGGCAAGTCAGTTAATTAAGAACGTAGTGGTTAGAGCGTTGGACTAGTAACCGAAAGGTAGCAAAATCGAATCCC